>NW_026606118.1:18222500-18432500 GCF_029834395.1 Sorex fumeus
CACCTTGGAGTTTCATCAGCTTTGTGTCTTTTAAGATTTGGGTTTGGAATTTTTAAAAAAAATTTTTATTAGTGAAACACCATGAGGTACAGTTGTAGACCTACAAATTTTTGTGCTTGGGCTTCAGTCACACAATGATCGAATACCCATCCCTCCACCAGTGCCCATTCTCCACCACCAAATCCCAGTATCCCTCCCCACCATCCCCTCCATCCCACCCTGCCTCTGTGGCAGGGCATTCCCTTTTGTTCTCCCTCTCCTTTTGGGTGCTGTAGTTTGCAAGAGGCATTAAGTGGCAGTCATGTTCGGTCTTGACACTCTCAACTAAAGAGCACTTATTCCTAGTCATTGCTACAGGAATTTCCTTGTCCATCTGTAGTCGAGATGTAGAAAATATCAGAAATGGCAAAGTTAAAGTAGCCTTTTATAATTAGGTTGTTCTCTGCACAACAATAGCACAGCAGTAGGGCGTTTGCCTTGCAAGCCGCCAGCCTGGCCAAGCTGGGTTCAATTCCTTCGCCCCTCTCCGAGAGCCCGGCAAGCTACTGAGAGTATCTTGCCCACATGGCAAAGTCTGGCAAACTCCCTGTGATGTATTCTATATGCTAAACACAGTAACAACAAGTCTCACAATGGAGACTTTTCTGGGCTCGCTCAAGCAAATCGATGAACAACAGGAGGACAGTGCTGCAGTGCCACAGTGCTACCATGTTGGAAGTGTTAATTCCTTCAGTTTCTGGTAACTTGCTAACTGAGGTCTCTTTTAAAAGGACACTAGTTTAAAATTATGTCCTTGGATGTTTATTCATTCATCAATAATCATTGATTGCCTGCTTGGTGCCAGCACTATTTCAGAGATTAAAACAAAGAAAACTGGTTCTACAATGATTTAAATTTATTTGATTCTGTTCAAAGTATTCAGCACCGAGGATGGGTCAACATGTTTCTATACGGAAAACCTTTATCTGGATCATTCTATAATTATGATAATCTACACCAAACACCAGAGTTAATACCGTAAATATATTCCAAAACCCCTATAAACAAGGGAAGGGAGTGCTGCCAGACAAAGTCGAAACAGAGAAGTGCTTTTGCCAAGGAAGGAACCCTGTCACAGAGCAGGTCAGTCAAATACAGCCCTTTCAATCCTACAGTCTTATATTTTGGGACACTAGAACAAGGATCAAGAAAACACAGGATGTAATATGGGCACAATCACCAGTGGGTGCCATCTTGGTGGCCTTCTCTAACTTTTCTTGTGGATGCCATACAGGACTTCTACTCTTACTCATAGACACTTTGGGAAAATTCTTGAGATAGCTCTATCAGTCCTAAATCAATAGGTGAGCTAGCTACTGGGGACTGAGGCACCTGCTTAAGCCTGATAGATACAGACACTACCAGTCACTATCTGATTCCTAGTAAAGAAGTCACACCTCTTCCTGCAGAAAGTACCTTGGAAACCTCCAAAACCCCTGGTCACTTAGTAATTCCTACCCCACTTCCCCTCTCCATCCCCCATTGCCTCTGATACAACCACTTGGTCACTAAGGGCAAGATCTGTGACTGAAGTTCCAGGCTCCTCTTAAGCCCATATCCCACATGGGTTCCTAGCTAAGGCCAGGCTTACGTATTTCCCAAGGATTTCTAGACAC
Source organism: Sorex fumeus (assembly GCF_029834395.1). Classification (NCBI taxonomy): domain Eukaryota; kingdom Metazoa; phylum Chordata; class Mammalia; order Eulipotyphla; family Soricidae; genus Sorex; species Sorex fumeus. Next base: position 18,224,156 of record NW_026606118.1, read on the forward strand.
TAATTATCATGAATCTCTGTTTTCCTCTTGATTCAGAAACTCAGGTGCTTCCAGTTTCTTGCCACCTTGTCATCCAGCTTATCTTCTGGACCTGCTCAAACTTGGCACATAACTGCCATTAGGCACCTGTGACTGAATGACCTTGGTTCATACCATTGCAGTTGAGTACTGCAGAGATATATCCCTAGTAGTCAAGTGGTCTACTTAACAACTTGGCTGGTAGTTACTTCCCAAGCCCACTGGACTTCAAAAGCATTACCAGTACCAGACACTGGAACTGTCTGTGAGCCTTGGGTGATTGTGCAGGCTCACTCAACTTCATAGCTGTAGGGAATGTAGGGCAACCATCACATGGATAACCACATGGATAACATGTACACATGGATAACCACAAACTTCTGGTGGCTATCCATGTATGTGCATGAAGACTCAGAGCCCCACTTACTTTCTAGGATTAGTGAATCTGAGCCCTAAGTGGCCACCCAGATCTCTATGAAGAAAGACCCTCACCCCCTATCTTTACATAGCATTATGCAAAAGAAGGAGTTTAGGAAGGAATTCATCTGCACTGGTGGATGAAGAAAAAAGCGGGAACAGACCCAAAGCACTACAAAACTATCAAAACTCCCTGACAAAGACTTTGCAGTAACAGTTTTAAAAGGTGCTTGACTGTATTTAGGACATAATGAAAGAGATATTTAACAAGGACAGAGAAAACATGAGAAACATCCAATCATAAGTCATATCCCTAAAGAGTGAGTTCTGAATGGCAAAATAACATAGGGACCCACAAATAGAATATAACGAGCTAAATATTATTATTTTTTTGCTTTTTTGGGTCACACCCGACGATGCACAGGGGTTACTCCTGGTTCTGCACTCAGGAGTTACTCCTGGCGGTGCTCAGGGGACCATATGGGATGCTGGGAATCAAACCTAGGTCGGCTGCATGCAAGGCAAACGCCCTACCCGCTGTGCTATCTCTCCAGCCCCGAGCTAAATATTGTTAAGTGAACTTTAGGAAAGGTAGAGGAAACCATCACAAAAGAACATAAAAGGGAAAATGGAAATTAAAAGTGTGAAGATAACTTGAGATTTATGAGACAACATTGCAAAGAACAAGATTTGCACCAGAGGTGTGTCAGAAAAAGAAGAGAGAAAGAATTCTGTGTATTAAATAGAAAAGACCTCCAAAGAACACTCTCCCATTTTAGTTTGCAACTCAGATTTGGAGGAGACAAAAAAAAAAATTCAAACAATCAATAGTTGAAAGAATTCATTACCACTAAATTGGATCTGCAAGAGATACTAAAGGGTATTTTGCAAAATTATTTTTTTTTAATTTGGAAGTTATTTAAAAAGCATAAAATGCAGGTAAAATGTGATATTATTGGAGTCTCTTAACTTGAGATTTACTTGCTTTAAATTTAAAATGGTGTATAATCTTAGAAATCTAGCAATATACTTCACATTAATCTAAAACAAGATTGCTGTGAAGAAATAAGCAAGAATGAAAAGTCACATGTTGTAACTATAAAAACATAGATATCAATGTATCAGGAAAGAAATAGGAGAATAAAGGAATGAAGCCAAACTTCAAAACACCCAGAATCCATACAGAAAGATGGTCATCAATTATTTTATGTTAAAAAGTTCACTAAACACTTTCTAATTCAAAAGCATAGGTGCATAAAACAAAATTTTAAAGTTTTCTGTTTACAGAAAATTCCTTTGAATTTTAACAATAAACATGATTTTAAAGTAAAGGTTTGGAAAACAAACAGGCAAATGGCAGGCTATAAAAGGTAGACAGGGCCATGCATATACAATAAAAATAAGCTACAAACAAAAAAGGCAATGACAGACAGAAATAGACATTTATAATGATTGAGATCAATAATCAAGAAGACATAATAATCATTAACAGACATCAATATTTAAAGCCATTATAAATAAAGCTGTAAAGATACACTAATAAGACAGGAAATCAGACAAGGAAACAATATTCCTAAATGAGCTGGAACAATTCCTCACCACAGAACTGGGAGTAGCTTCTAAACACTGCCTAGCGTGAGCCAAAGCGAGTGAATGAACAAGAGGGGGAGAAAGTGTGTGTGTGTGTGTGTGTGTGTGTGTGTGTGTGTGTGTGTGTATTTGAGAGAGAGATAAATATCTGCTATCTCACCATTGGTGACTGGGTAGATGTATTGACATTGTTCTAGAATAAGCCTTGTTACATCAATAATCAGACTAGGTACTATAAATAAAAAGTGTTTACAGTTTACAGAGATACTTTTAACTGAAACTTTCAGTTTTTAAACTTTATTATAGTTTTGATAGCACTGTTTCAATAGTGCTGACACTTATGATTATGATATACAAAGTTATTGTGTCTTCGCCAATAACAAAGTTTCCAAGACCTCCCACCAATGCTCTTATTTGTCACCTCTTTATCCTCTTCATTTTCTTCTTTAATATCCACCCCCAACCCTTACACACATACTGCTTGATAATCTCAGTTTTACAATTAAATGTCCAGGATTTGTAATCATTTGATACTGTCTAGCCCTCTGTTATTTTTTCTTTTTTTTTTAATAATATAGATGAGTGAGATCATCAGGTATTTGTCCTGTTCAGGGTCAAGCTGTACTCCACGTCCATCAGCCTGTGTTCTGCCAACTGCATCTTGCAGGGCTAGAGAACGTAAGGTGACCCTTCTTCCGTGTCAACAATGTGGATGACCAGCTGATGACAATCTTCAGATTGTTGGGCATCCTACAGAGAAGTAGCTGCCCGACTCTAAGCCCTACCTCATATGTCTGACCATGGCATCACTGATGAATGTTTTTCTCAAACTCAAGGCCACACTGCAGAAACTTCTCTATTGTACTCGGGTGCAGGGCATCTCTGCAGAGTAGGTCTTGTTGCACCCCCACTTCTCTGACGGCTGCTAGGCTGGGGGCTGGTCTCTTAGCTGCTCCCTGGAGGGCAGGGTACTGAGCCCCAGCTGCGCTCAGTCCCTCCACTGGCTTTATTTAATTTCATAAAATGACTCCTTTCCCACAGGAAAAAATATATATAACTGGATTCTTTTGATTAACATGGCGACCTCCAAATCCTTCCAAATAATTTCACAGTTTCATGCCCATGAAATATTCCTTTGTGTTTATACCACAACTTTGTTATCTACTCTTCTGTCATTGGAAATTTGGGTTGTTTGCCTCTGTTGAACTTGGTACTACCTTGAACATAGGTATCCATTATCTTTTTTGAGTTAATGTTTTTGTGTTTGGGGCTATGTTCCATGTGGAAGGTCTAGTGAGATATTTAAGAATAACCTGACTTTTTTAAACAAATACTCCTTTTTTATTATTTACAAAATGAAAGCGAGCATGAAGGAACAGGTCACAAGTTACAAAAGGGAGGAGACAAATGCACTAAAAAAAAAAAAGGTGCCATCCACATGGAGTCTGGCTAGAAAATGACTTTGTCAAGGTTAGATATGGCCAAGAACAGGCCCCATGCTATGTCAGAATTCCAGGGGTCTATAAACAAACCTTTACTGAAGAGTAGGGGTAGGGGCAGGGGGGTAGGTGTTGGTAGCACATCTATCTACAAGAAACTACAATGTAGACCGGTCTATTATTCCCAAACTTCATCCACTGGTCTTAGGAACCTGAGGGAGGTCTGCTTGTCTGTCTTGCTGGGACAGCAAAACCTCAGGACTGACAGACTTCCCCACCTTCTATAAGGCTTTTCTCAGGTGACTCTGGAAGGTGGCATCGAACAGCCCGCTCAGGCCCGCTGCCAGTTCCCTCAGAACAGACACTGTGGGCTCCTCGCTGGCATTCAGAATCCTCACAAAGAATTTATTCCACAAGTTACCATCTTTCAGCTCAGAAATATTTTGGCTAAGTTTCCAGAGGGACCCATCCCAGGTGACCTGTAGATGTTCCTTGAACAATAGTAAATGTGCTAAATCTGCTATACCAAACAGATCTACCTGGTAGAGAGAGGAACAGTTAGACAGGATCTTTTGTCCTTCCAGGAGATGTACAGTCTGAAAGTCGCTGAGAGGGAAAACGTCTGGCTGTGTCCTGAGGTTGACACTGTAGGAACAGTCCACTATCTTCAAGGCTTCATTGCTCTTACTACAGTCATACGGATCATGAATTCTGTTTCTGAGAACCAGACTTCGGGCCCCCAGGTCACCGTGGACTGTCTCTGCTGCGTGCTCCTCAACTACCGTCCAAAGGTTAAAAATAACCAACACTACTATTTCATGAGTTATGAACTCATGCTGCTGAAGAAGATCCTGTAGAGTGAGGCAGTTTATATACTGGAACCAAATAATACAGCCATCTTGATATTGAAAACAGTTGCAAAAATGATCACATTCCTGGTTAAAATGTTCCTTTAGTTTGAGGCTGACATAAAAGTCCCATGGGATGGGCTCAGACAATACCTTTATTATGGTTAATTCTGCAGAGTTTTTAGGTGTCACCCAAAATAATTTGTAATCTTCACATACACATAATATAATATAAAATAATTTGTAATCTTCACACACATATGGACTGGAGCGATAGCACAGCGGTACGGCATTTGCCTTACAAGCAGCCAACATGGTCGACCTGAGTTCAATTCCTCCTCCCCTCTCGGAGAGCTCGGCAAGCTACCGAGAGTATCTCGCCCACATGCAGAGCCTGGCAAGCTCCCCGTGATGTATTCAATATGCCAAACACAGTAACAACAAGTCTTACGATGGAGATGTTACTGGGCCCACTCAAGCAAATCAATGAACAACAGGAGCATCGGGATGACTTCACATATTAGATATTCTTGTTTAATGCAATAATCCTCATTACCTAACTCAATCTCCCCTTCAATTTCTAACTTAGGCATTGGCCTGTCTTCTGAGAAAAATTCCATGGAGGCACACAGATCTGAAAGGGTTTTTACCAGTTATCTTCGATATCGTGAACACCAAGGTGACTGAGCGGGGTTGTCCGTCATCTCAACGGTAAGCTCCAACTTCTCAGGAATCTGGAGGTACTTGATGGAACAGTTGCTCGTGAAGGAGGAGGATAAGCACCTGGAGTAATGTGTCTTCTCGGCTGTCTTCAATGATTGGGCTCAGCTTCTTGATGCTCAGAGGTGGATTGTAGATAGTGCCACAGATGGTCTGCTGGTCCTCACAGGCCTTCCCGTCTAGGTCTTCTACCTGCAACAGTCGCTCAGCATCAGAAGGAAGGTACTTCAAGACCGCTATCTCGTGAAAAGGGGTGGACACAAAACGAGTTGCTCTGGCAAAGTCACAAGGGTCTTCTGGGTTCGGAAAAATGGTCATATTCCTGAAACCCGTGATGATAGCATCCTCACTCAGAGGTTTGATGCCTGTGAGTTCATCACAAACATCTGGAGACACATCCTCAGGTGAAGTGATGTTTTCTGAGGTTTTGAGAATTGAAAGGGGTTTTCACTGGGTCGAAGCCTGTGCGGAATCTGTTGGCAGAGTCTCCTGCCCCTTGGAGGGGGGTGGGTTGAGCTTCCCTCCCTGCCCCGAGCAGAACCACGGCAGTCGAAGACCTCCAGAACCAGCCACAGCCATGCTGAGACCACTCTCCACATGCCTGGACAAGCCTCATGCATGAAGGAACCATCAGAGGAACCGGCAGAGGAACCTAGGCATGCGGGTCCCGGGGCTGATATCTCTAAGCCTGCTTGGATTGGGACTGGCCCTTCTCCACCCAGATCCCCCATCTTCCAGTAGGTAGGCATTACATCCGCCAGCTGCAACCGGCGCCCGGTGGTCCCATCAACGGACAAGACCCAGAGACTATAAAACCCAGCTCCCAGAAGCACATGGCCACATTTGCAGCCACACAACATTTTATTATCTCGTTTTCACTTTGGAGAACCCGGCAGGCTACCAGAAGTATCCTGCCTGCACGGCAGAGTCTGGCAAACTTCCCATGTCATTCTCAATATGCCAAATACCAGTAACAATGATAGGTCTCATTCTCCTAGCCCTGAAAGAGCATTGAATATGGCTCTTTTAAAATCTCAGGGCTAGGAAGGAGGAGACATTACTGGTGCCTTCTTGAGGCAATCGACGAACAACAGGATGATTGTGATCGTGATCACAATGTAAATGCTGCCAACTGACCTCATTGTTACTGAGAATCAAACCTGTCTGTTTTTCAGAAAGGTTGGAAGAGATGATATTCCCACTAACAGTTAGTTAGGGTTCCCTTTCCACCACATCCTCATGAACACTGATTGTTGCCAATTTTTTTGATATATGCCATTCTCACTGTTGTGGAATGATATTTCACTGTCATTTTGATTTACATGTCCTTGATAATAAACGATGATGAGCATTTTCTTATTTGCCTACCTACTGTATCTTTCATTTTATTTTCAAAATCTTCATTTTGCTGCAATAAGTGGTAGAAATATGCATATATCTTTAAAAGTCACATTTAAATTGTGTTAAGTATAGCATTTATTATTTTTCACTTTCCTACTTATGGTGTTTAGCATATTCAATACACCTTCATTATTGTGGTTTCAGAAGAGAAGAATTCATTTTTTTATAGCTTAGTATTTTACAGGTTAGTATTTTATTAAATTGCATATAACATGTTTCTTTATTTCATTACATCTGTATTGGCAATTAGATTGCTTCAATATCTTGGCTAGTGTGAAAAAAAGGTGTGTGAATGTCCTCCTGAGAAAGTGTCATTTAAAAAAAAAATTATTAGTGATACACCATGAGGTACATGGCAAGTTGCAGACTTACAAACTATCATGCTTTCATTTCAGTTATACAATGATCAGGTAACCATCCCTCCACCAGTGCCCATTCTCTACCACCAATGATCCCAATATCCCTCCCACAACCCTCACCCCAACCCCCCCACCCCACTCCATCTCTGTGACAGGGTATTCCCTTTTGCTCTCTCTCTCTCTCTCTCTCTCTCTCTCTCTCTCTCTCTCTCTCTCTCTCTCTCCTTTTGGGTGTTTTGGTTTGCAATAGAGGTGTTGAGAGTGGCCATCATGTTTGGTCTATAGTCTACTTTCAGCACTCATCTCCCATCTGGAGCGGATTTTCCAAACTCCCTTTAAGTAAAGTGTTCCATTCTCTATCTGAGCTCCCTTTTCCCTCAGCATAACAGGCCACTTTCCAAGCCGTGGAGCAGACCTCCTGGTCCTTATCTCTACTACTCTAGGGTGTTAGTTTCCCATTCTGTTTCTTTATATTACACAGATGAATGCAATCTTTCTATGTCTGTCCCTTTCAGAAAGTGACATATTTTTGATAAATATCTGTGAGGTCTATTGCTAGGTCATATGACACTTCTTTTTTTATAATTTTTGTTTGTGGGGGTTTGGCTTATACTAAGAGATATTCAGCATTCCTGGCTCCATATTCAGGTATTACTCCTAGTGTAACTCTGAGATCACAGGTAGGTCAGCTTAGTGCAGGGTAATTAATATCTCTATTTTAGTTTCTTAATAAATTTCCTTATCATTTTCCATAGATGGTATAATTATTATATTCAAAAGCAGTTAACAGTTTCCTTTCCTTTGGATCATCATGAAGACTATATTATTTATAATATATACATAGGTCTGAGGATAACTCATTTTGCTTTGAATTAAAATTTTCCAAATAATAAGTGAAATTGAGTGATTTTTGTATGTACCTGTTGGCCATCCATACATCATCCTTAAAGAAGTATCTGTTTAAATATTCTGTCCATTTACATATTTTTGATTGGGTTGCCTACTTTGTTGTTGTTTGATACTTTTAATTTCTTTGTATAGTTTGGGTTTTAATTCCTTGTATGATTTGAAAATACTTCCCCCCACCCCCAACAGTGGGTTGCCCTTTGTGGTGAGTTCTTTGATTCTCCAAAATCTTTTATATAAAGTATTTTCTTTTGTTCTCATAGCTGACAAAAGTCAGTTACAAATATTGAGTGGTCAAAGCCAATAAATGGTTCTTTCTCAGTTGTATCTTGCTGACTCCTTTACCATAAATTTGTTGTCCTATGTGTGTGAGTTTATTCCTGAGCTTTCAATAGTGTTCCATTGTTCTGTGTTTCTCTTTTGCTTTTTGTTTTTTCCCAATACCATACTGTTTTGTTTCTCTTCACTTTTTAGTCTAATGAAGTAGAAAAGCATGATACCTCATGTTTTGTTCTTTATTTTTCACCCAGGATTGTTTTGATTATTTATAATATTTTGCTACTCCAAATAATTTGATTTCTTATTTTACTTGTTTATTTAAGAATGTTCTTGGTATTTTTTATAGTGATTGCACTGACTCTGTTTATTGCTTTCATCAGCATGCCTACTCTTTTGTGTGCAAAAATTTTGCCTTTTAGGCAATTCCTTATCATTAGTGGAGTGTGGGGGATACCTGCAGAGACTCATAGGGTAATCCTGACTGTGTGCTTAGGAGTGACACCTAATAGTGAGTGTGGTGTCTAGAATGGAACTAGAGTCAGCATCATGCAAGGAAAAGAACCTCATGTCTTGTAGTATATGTTTTCCTTGGTAATTTATTATGTGTTGATAATCTATACGTATAGCTCCTTTATTTACTGTTGTTTTTCTTCCTGTTAAACACATACCCATTATCTCCCTAACCTAAATTTAGTATCAGGTGGCAAACTGAATGAATTTGTGCAAAAATTAATTATTTGTTAGGACGTGGATCATGATCTCCCTTTAATGACAAAAAGACTCCAGAGACTGCAAACAGCAAACAAGGTTTATTGTAAGACTGGCTAGCCAGGGTCCAGCCGCCTACACAGGCAAGCAGGTCAGATAGGTGAGGCAAGACCCCGAACTTCTTCAAAGGGGATCTTATATAGGCCTTCACTGGCCGTTACAGCAAAGCCCGCGCATTTCATAGGCAATAGATTTGTAACAACATATACTTTCTTAACCAATCCATTTAAAAGTACATGACTCCTTAGCCTATAGATTCAAAGATCAGCATTTATGTACATAGGTATTGTGGCTAGTGGGCATCTGGTAACTCAGACATTTGGTTATGATCTGGCTCCCTTTGATTAGGTGTGAGCAGATAAGGGAAAAGTTCCTAACAGAGGTAACAGATAAGGTAGGGCCAACAAATGGTTTTCGAATTTACATCTCAGTAGGGAAGAGTCAACTATGGTTTCAGAATTTACATCCTAATAAGGAAGGGCTTCACAGCTAAGGCTCTGCTAGGGAGGGGGCAGGAAAGGGAGAGTTACTAATTAGCAGGGTTTAGCTCTGGAATTTTTCTCAGGGTCGTGGGGACCTTACAGATTATATCAAAGATATTTCTGAAATCCATTGTCCAGGTAAATATTGATGTGGTTTTGCAAATATTGAAGACTAACCAGGGAACAGTGAATTTTTAAATAAAGCAATTCAGATAATGAATAAACAACATATTTAAAAGTATGAAACTTTTCTTTGACCTAATATAAAACTTCTAGAACACAGAAGATCTTGCTATGCATCCTGGTGTAATTTGGTAAAGATAAGGACAAGCACAGCTCACAGTAGCCCATTTGATTCTCATTAGTTGGCACTGCCTGACACGGAGTTTGAACAATCACATTTTGGACTTTCTGAGTTGGAGTACAGTGTGTTTTTTTTTAAATCCATATATATGTGAGAAGACAAGTATTTAAGATCTGGCTCAGTCGATTGCTAGCTCAGTGGACATGCACTGGCCATTTACTTAATGGGAGAATCACTTTATTTTAGTAGAAAATGAATTTAGAATTCTTTAAAAAAAAAAAAGGTGTGGAAGAAATAACATCCAATAATGAAAGTAAAAGATCTAAAGAATAAAATCCATCCTTTTTTGTAATGTATTTTTGACATTTTTTTCTAAAGGTTTTACTGTTTGTTTTTAATTCTAGGAATATTCACCTAGAGAGAGTTAAAATAGAGATAGACGCTTTCCTTAAGCAAATTCTAGCAGAAGGATTTTAGTGCAGGTGGTTCTATGAGGCTGTAAACTGAATTAAGTTACACAAATGTGTGAACTCATCTTGGAAGGGGTGAGAAAATAATGTGTTTGTAATACTTGCATTCTTCTATATCACAGTTCAATTACAGTTCAGAATCTGAACATAAGCAAGTGTAAGCAAAGAGTGTATATTAGTAAAATATAAATCCTGATACAGTGGAAGAGGAGTGGAGAGAAAAGGGGAAAAGAGTAAACCTAGAATTGGGTTTTTGGAGATTATTTTGTTATTTCTATATCTAATCATAGTTTCTCAAATTTGGCTACACTCTGGAACCACCATAAGACTCTTGCAATACTTATTCTTTGGTCCCATCCCACGAACTTCTGATTTTATTTGTCTGGTAGATGTTTGTAAACCCCTCCGGATGATTTTATCAATCAGCAGAGCAAAGAAACCACTGATTTGGACCTGTTCCTTTAATGCTCACACAAATGCTCACACAAATAATCTTGAAAAATGTGGGCTTGAAAGAGAACCCATGATTCTGCATTCCCAAAAGCCCCCAGAGCCCCTCATAGACTCCAAACAGACTTTCTCTGACTTCCGGAATCATTTATGAGGAAATTGAAAACATTATAAATGATCACAAGGAGACTCATCATCATGATATCAATGACAACCCTTTTATTGGGTGTCAAAAATATGCCAGGAACTGTGCTGGTGCTTCCAGGGTTAATTTGTTCTTAACCTCAAATCAACCCTATGAGAGTTGATATTCACTGTGGATAACACTGTTCTGTCCTTCCTACATAGCCTCAGGAATAGTTGACAGTTGATAGTTTATTGATAGTTTATTGGACTGAGGAAAAGAGAAAAACACCTTAAGGAGGTATTTTGCCTGGAGCAGTCAGGAAGGGCTTTAGAATACCTATTAGGTGGTCCCTCAAGGAGGGCTTTCTTATGTTGATTTGGCTACCTGACTGGATGCAGTGTCAGCCCTGAGTGCCTGGGAGTTGGAGAGATGAGAGAACTGAAGAGAAGAGAGAGCAGGGTAGCAAAATGGACTGCAGAGAGGCTAGCAAGGGGGAGCAGGTGCTTGAGAGAACATAGGCCCTCCATAACATAAATTACTTCTATAGGATAAACTTCCTTGGAATAAACTGCTACTAATACCAACCGGCCTGACCCTCATCTCTTCCTTTGTCTGCCCTTGGCCAACAGCCATCCAGATCCAGGCCACACACAGCAGCTCAAGAGCACTGAATGAGGGCGGTGAGACAGAGCCATCCAGAGAGCCCGTGAACATATAATCTTCAGCATGCATAGTTTTTTACAATTAGCTATGTTTTGCAAAAGAGAGAACTGAGACTTAAAAGGTGGAACATCTTGCCTACATTCAAAAACCTTAGTAAATAACCCCAAATTTTGGAAATCTAATATTGAAATGATGCTATTATCTTGGTTATGAAATGATTGTATAGTCTTCCTTTCCAGGGTTTGGTGTGTCTCTGGAGAGATTCTTAAAGAAGACAGTAAATTTGAAATAATCCTCAATACTGACACAAAGGGAAACAAGGTCAAAACCCACAGCTGACCAATGACTTTCGAAGACAAAATAGCTGAAAAGAGCAGCATGAGAATTATTGCAAGATGCACGAAAGCATCCCCTTTGTTCTGTATAATTCAAGTTACAAAGTTTGCCAATGTTATTAATAAGGTCTAAGTCTTTGACTGCTCATTGTATCATCTGGGTGAATTTAATAAAACTAATGTGTAGGTCAGATCCAAAGCATATAAATCAGATTCTCTGGAAATAAACCCAAATATTAACATTTGTTAAGACTTCCCAGGGAATCCAAATTGTAGCTAATGTTGCTAATCATGGGGTATGGAGTGTGGGGTCCTAGGAGGAAATTGATGCCACTGATGATAGAGTCTAAATGGCACATTTCCTGGACTGTCTATTCTAGCAGTTGGCAGTATTTTCTTTCCTCTTTTCTTTGTTCTCCGAAAGGCCCTGACTTCTTTCTCTACAGCTAACGATATCACTGACTGGATGTGCCTTTGAGAAGCATATTTGAAACCTATAACTTCTGATCAGGACATAATAAAGATCAATGCTTCACAAAATATTTTTCCCTGGAAGGTAACCCCAGGAGAAGGTTTTCGTGGTCAGATCAGCAAAGTTGGCACTGTGCCCCTATCACTTACGCCAAATAAACAATGCATTTAGAATATCTCAGATATTCTATACTAATAAATCACTTTTCATTTTCTCTAACTTGGAGTTCCAAGAATTATCTGAACATAAAATATCCCCTGTATTCTGTTTTTATACACAAATTGTCAGGGGGAGAAGTCTAGTATAGAAAATAAGTAGGATGATGGAGTAGTATCTGGCTACTGCCCCAACACCTGTGGCTGTCCTCACCAGGGCCCCTCGGAGGGGGGACGTGTTGAGTTTCCCTCCCCACCCCCCTGAGCATAGCCCCAGCAGCCGAAGACCTCCAGAACCATCCACAAACATGCTGAGACCATTGTCCACACGTCCAGACAAGCCTCATGCATGAAGGAACCGGCAGAAGAACCAGCAGAGAAACCCAGGCACGCGGGTCCCAGGGCTGAAATCTCCAAGCCTGCTCGGATTGGGACTGAGCCTTCTCCACCCAAATCCCCCATCTTCCAGTAGGTAGGCATCACACCCACCAGCTGCCATCAGCGCCAAATTGTTCCCATCAATGGCCAAGACCCAAAGACTAAAACCCAGCTCCCAGAAGCGCGTGGCTGTATACGCGGTTGAGTGACATCTTACTATCTCGTTTTTACTTTGGAGAACCTGGCAGGCTACCGAAAGCATCCTGCCTGCACGGCAGAGTCTGGCAAACTTCCTGTGTCATACTCAATATGCCAAATACCAGTAATAATGATAGGTCTCATTCTCCAAACCCTGAAAGAGCATAGAATATGGCTCTTTTAAAATCTCAGGGCTTCTCTCTGGAAAGAAAGATGGCGGCCGCACGGGAGCCTTGTGGACAGCAGGTTTGAGCCGGGGGCGGGGGGCAGCAGGGGCTTCATGGGAAGGGGGGCGTTCTGGGCCGTCCTTCACCCCCTACCGAGGTCACCAGCTGCCCCCCACAAGCAGCTCTCCGGCACGGCCACGACTCCAGAGCACAGAAACCAATCTCTTAACTATCTAACTTTTAATAGAAATACTTCCAGGGTTAATAAGTAAAACAGCAGAAATCCAAAACCGCGCGGCCGTGATAGCGGCTGCGCGACATCATTTTATTCTTAAACCCAGCTGTAGAAAGCAAATCATTTCACAACGCTGTTTCAGCATATCTGATGGGGGGGGGTCGTAAACTCTAAACAATAATTGTGCATCTTCTATCGAAACAATGTATCTAGTCAAAGTAGATAGAGTATTAACTAGAACTCATCTGCCTCACAGGAATTGGGAGGTGTGGGAGGTGGGGGTTCTATTGGGGTTCTTCGTGGTTAAAAATAAGTATTGGTAAAGGGAAATGTGTTTGATACTTACATGACTGAGACCTAAACCCGAAAGTTCTGTAACTTTTCCCACAGTGATTCAATAAAGAAATAAATTATTTAAAAAAAAATGAAAAAAAATCTCAGGGCTAGGAAGAAGGAGACGTTACTGGTGCCTGCTCAAGGCAATAGATGGACAACAGGATGATCGTGATTGTGATCGTGATCTGGCTATGAATAAAAAAAAAATTATACCTGAATTCCAGAAGCTCAATTATAGTTTCTCAGAAGACAGTATTATCAGGGATAACACATATACTTATATTGTGCAAGCACATCCTTCATTATATTTTCCTACATATATCAGTATATTTTACACTTACTTTCCAGTGTATCCCAGCGGCTGCTGCTTCCTGAAGGGGAGTCCGGAGGTCGTCTCCCAGACACCGCCCCACATTGTGCGCTAGTTGCGGGGGGCAGGGCCCGCCAGACCACTCTCCGGCCCACCGAGGGTCCGTAGGTTTAAGGAGGGACCGACCGAATGAACACAAGACACAAGAGACAGAATGCAGTTTAGAAACTGAGAGAAAAAGAGACAGACTTTATTGGGGGCTACAGGAGGTATATATTAGTAAGGCAGCTACACAAAAGGTCGTGCCCATATGTGGTTAGGAAAGTTACAAAGTCTATATGTTTGTCATACCATGCATTACAAAGTTTATAGGTTTCACATACCAGGTTAATCATTGTCAGTTACCGCCATGACAGATTTTTTCTCAGGATAAGGATACATAGCACAGGCTTTACCTGCCGTGGGACACATAGGTCAAGATAGCTAAACCTAGCACAGGCACGTAGGCCCTTGATCAGTTAAAGGGCCAGCTTCCCACAGATTGTGATTGTGATCTGGCTATGAATCAAAAAAAAATTATACCTAAATTCCAGAAGCTCAATTATAGTTTCTCAGAAGACAGTATTATCAAGGATAACACAGATACTTATATTGTACAAGCACATCCTTCATTATATTTTCCTACATATATCAGTATATTTTACACTACTTTGTGGTATCCATGGGTGAACAATGTTTCTCAATTATTTTTTTTTGGGGGGGGGAGGGTGCCAAGCTGAGTGATGATCAGGACTTACTCTTGAGTCTATGCTCAGTAATCACTTCTTATGGGGATTGGGAAGCTATATGAGGTCCTGAGAATCAAACTTGTGTCAGATACATTCAAGGTAAGTGCCCTACCCACTGTACTATCATTCCTGCCTGTTTCTTAATTTTGAAATAGTCCAAGTAATCATAATTTTTCTTTACTGAAACACTAAAGCTCATAAGATTGTTTTGAGGGATTAGACAAAACAAGATAATAAATTGAAGTATTATCTTTAAGGCTGGAGCGATAGCACAGCAGTAGGGCGTTTGCCTTGCATGCAGCTAGCCTGGCCAAGCTGGGTTCGATTCCTCCGCCCCTCTTGGAGAGCCCGACAAGCTACCAAGAGTATCTCACCCGCACAGCAAAGCCTGGCAAGCTCCCTGTGATGTATTCAATATGCCAAACACAGTAACAAGAAGTCTCAAAATGGAGATGTTACTGGACCCGCTCAAGCAAATCGATGAACAACTGGAGGACAGTGACAGTGACAGTGGTTATCTTTAAGGATGTAAATATAAAATAATAAATATTAAGTATTAGAGTTAGAGAGATAGTACAACAGGTAGGGCATTTGTCTTATAAATCATAGACTAGAGGTGATCAAAACAACATAAACAAACAAAAAAAGCTTCAACATAAAAACAAAACAAATAACTAAAATATTAATACATTAAATGATTTTATTTATATTTCATATCTGTTATAGTTCGCAATATCTTGCATCCTTTCCTTTTCTTCTTTATAATCTCAAAGTAACTAAGACAGGTCTTATATTAAAAACACACATGCACGCTTACACATACACACCCCCACAAATTTCACACACCCACACCAAAATAACCGTGACTCATGATGCAAGCTATACTTTGACTTTTAAAATAGTGAGAATGTTCCACAACTTTTAGTTGAATGTCAGGAGGATTAAAGGCCATCTAATTGTCAGTCTTCTCTGTATATTTTTCTATTACTAATGGATCCAGAAAAAGAAGAAACGATAGAAGGGCATTTCCCTATGAAGTTCAGTGTGTGTAACTTACTTATTGATCAGCACTTAGGGAGCAATTAATTGACAAAGCCCATGGGGAGGGAGACGAATTGGTAAGCGGGTCTAATTATTGACTCGTGCTTCCTGACTCTTCCACACAGACAGTCTGAGGGCTGGACCAACAGATCCAGGCAGTGGTGATGCTAAACAGAGGGCAGTGCCGAACAGAGCCAGCAGCCATCACTCTCATTGTGATGTTACTGCATGTTTGGTAGAAGTCTAGTTTATTTTTACTTGCCTCTTGTTTGATCTTGTTGGTTCAATATAATCAGATTCTTAATGACTCAAAGAATTCTTAATAGATAATACAGGAACTGTAGAAAACCTGATGAAATATAGATTAATAGAAAAGTCTGTATGGTAAGAGTGGCATAAAAATGAAAATTGATTATGTCTCAGGATCTGTTTCCAGTGGGGGATTATAGATCCCCTTTCTATTTTTCTTTCACTTAGAACTCGAAGCATGGTGACTCAGGGGTATAGGGGAAAGGGACACGGGGACAGTGAGGGTGGGATCTAGAGTCACGAACAGCGGGATTGGCATAGTGCCCTGCATTATATAAAAAAAAAAAAACTAATATTTTTGTGAACTATGATACTTTACAATTTAAATATATATATATACATATATTATAAACACGTTTTTCAAACAGTAAACACTGATTTTATTGTTGGGACTACATAGCATTTCTCTCCAAACACTCTCTTTGTAGTTTCCATTTGATACTTTTTTTTTTTCTTTTTGGGTCACACCTGGTGTTACTCAGGGTATACTCTTGGCTTTGGACTCAGGAATTACTCCTGGCGGTGCTTGGGGGACCATATGGAATGCTGGGAATCTAACCCAGGTAGTCCGTGTACAAAGCAAATGCCCTACCCTCCGTACTATCAATCCAGTCCCTAATACTTGGTTTTTAACTAGTGTTTCTCCATAGAAGGGGTCATAGAACACCTGCAGTTCCGCAGAATATTCAAACTGGGTCACAGGTGAGTATTTTATTAATGAGAGGCCACAGAATGAGAATTACTACACACAGGGAGTCACAGGAAAGAAGTAAAGTCAGAAGGGGTCAGGATCTGAAAAAAGGTTGAGTAACATTGGTCTAAGGTCAGATTTTGGGGAGGATATTAGTTCTAATGGAAGATGAAGGGAAGAAAGTTCATTACTTCCTTAGGAGATTTTGTTGTTTAATTGTCCTTTTTCCCTTCATTTGGAATATTCTATAGGAGTCTCCTGGGTCATAAGAGGTATCAGTTTAGTATATAAAAATAAATGAAATAGGATGAAACAGGCTTATACATACAATCATTCTTGAGAAGGGAGCACCAAATAAAGGGTGTTTGGAGGATCCTCCCAGGATGGGAGATGCATGTTGAAAGTAGACTATAGACCGAACATGATTACCACTCAATGCCTCTTTTTCAGACCACAACAGCTAAAAGGAGAGAGATAACAAAAGGGAATGCCCTGCCACAGAGTCAGGGTGGGATGGGGGAATGGGGGGGGGGGTGGGAGAAATGCTGGGATTAGTAGTGGTAGAGAATGGGCACTAGTGGAGAGATGGGTCCTCGATCGTTATATAACTGAAACCCAAGCACAAAAATTTGTAAGTCTACAACTGTACCTCATGGTGTTTCACTAATAAAAATTTTTAAAAAATAGTGTTTTTAAATATTCAAGGGTTTCTGATACTTCTCCTCTTTATCCTACTTTCCTATCTACTTGTTTTTGTTTCTGGGCCATCCCTGACAATACACAAGGCTTACTCCTAGTTCTGTGATCAGGGATCACTCCTGGCTGTGCTCAGGGAACAATATGGGGTGACTGTGGGTGAACTTGGTTCTGCTTTGTGCAAGGCAAAAGTCCTACCTCCTGTTCTATCACTCCAAGCCCCTTCTTTCCTATATTCTATCGTAGTATCTATATTTATAATTTTTAGACAATGATTTTTAAACCTGTTTACATAATAGATGCATTGTGATCCAACCCAGCTATGCTGTGTTTATTTTAAGCTCTCTAGGTACTTCTAAACTCCAACCAAAGCTAAGAACCACTGCCTTAGAGGGATTTCCTTGTATTTTTCACATTTATTACTGCATCTTGAAGCTGAATGCTTGACAGACTCTGTAATAATACTGTGTGAATGATTGTTTCCAATCTGAAGGTTTACTTCCATCAGAAGAAACATACTTGATAATTATTGGGTTTTGAGGATTCTATTACAACCTCTGACTTTTATCATTAAAGTATTGATGGTGTAAAATATTGGGATAGTTAATCTTAAAGGTTTCAGATGAGAAAAGGTCCCCAAGCTTGTCTTTAAGCATATTTCACAACAAATAACTATTAACTTTTTATTCAAAGTCTCTGGAAGGACCTTCTATAACATTTAACAGTTTTGTAGTTGAATTTTCTTTTATAACTATTTTTGATATAAAGCTTGTAATATTTACTAAGTAATAAAATGCACTTATATGTCATTCTTTATTTCCAGTATTTTGTGTGATCTGTAATTTCCAAACTGTGGAAAAAGGTATTTTCCCTTCTTCAACTTTTCCAGTGGAAGTAAGGTTTATTTTTTTATTTTATTAGTTTTTTATTGAATCACTGTGATATAGACCCCTTACAAAGCTATTCATGATTAGATTTCAGTCACACAGTATTCCAACACCCAATCCCTCCACCACTGTACATTTCCCAGCACCAGTGTGTAAGGGTTATTTTTAATATTAAACTGTGATTCTGAATACTTTATAGACTATAACTTAAGAAGAATCAGTTTGAAAATTAAATATACACATACAAAGAACTTGATAAATATTTCTGAAGATAAAGGTAAAACCTATCAATTGTTATGCTGGTTTTAGGAAAGAAGTATATGATTTTTATTTGAAATAAAACTGCTCTATAAATTATACATAATATTCTGAAATATTATTATATTCATAACAGCCAAAGAAAAATAAAATGTGTCACTCAATTTTACCTGCCTTTATCAACAGATAGCATAAAAGAAATATGATAATCAGAGAAAACAAAATATTTTTCCTTTAGTTTAGATTTTATTTAGATATTTTAGAATGGTCAAGTAAGATGAAAAAGGTAGATACTATTTACAATTTCTGGAATTTCAGAATCCCAGGGCTCAATTCAAGCCTGAGAGGGGTAAAACATTAAGAGGATCAATAATCTCTTAAGTGAGAACGGGCTGAACACTCATTGACCACTGCTTTACAGTTTTTTCTACTCTCAAATTACCTAGAAGTTTTCCCAAAATTCTGTGTAACAGATAAGTCACTGTAAATAATGTCATAATGATATCCTCCTTGTTTTGGGGGACAATATTTTTTGACCTTCAGAAGCCATTAGTGACTCAGTTATCATGCTCTTTGTAATTTCACTGCCTCTGACCTGGAATCTCTGAAATTTTCTTTTGTGAGAGAACCTTTATTCACATTCTTCAATAAAGAGTATGCTTTATAGAGATGAAGTAAAATGTATTTAATCAAGTAATAATATATCTATGAAGGAAGTAACTTGCATACTATTGAGTCAGGTATCACCAGCCTAAATGAACAGAAATCCTCACTAATAATATGTACTGTTACTTAGTAAAGGCCCTCCCGTTGATCGTCGATTTGCTCGAGCGGGCCCAGTAACGTCTCCATTGGAGACTTTGTTGTTACTGTGTCTGGCATATCGAATACTCTCGGTAGCTTGCCGGGCTCTCCGAGAGGGGTGGAGGAATCGAACTCAGGTCGGCCATGTTGGCTGCTTGTAAGGCGAACGCCCTACCCACTGTGCTATCGGAGAGCCCGGCAAGCTACCGAGAATATTCGATATGCCAGACACAGTAACAACAAAGTCTCCAATGGAGACGTTACTGGGCCCGCTCGAGCAAATCGACGATCAACGGGAGGGCCTTTACCTTTACCTTTTACTTAGTAAAGGCCCTCCCGTTGATCATCGATTTGCTCGAGCGGGCCCAATAACGTCTCCATTGGAGACTTTGTTGTTATTGTGTTTGGCATATCGAATACGTCACGGGGAGCTTGCCAGGCTCTGCCATGCGGGCGAGATACTCTCGGTAGCTTGCCGGGCTCTCCGAGAGGGGCGGAGGAATCGAACTCGGGTCGGCCATGTTGGCTGAGTGCAAGGCAAATGCCCTACCGCTGTGCTATCGCTCCAGCCCCATTTTATTCCATTACTAAGGCTCTGCAGTGATCCTGTGGATGTATGAATAGTACCCTCTTCCATCCCATAATATTTAACTAGTTATTTAACAAGTTAAGCAAGTAGAAGAGAACTTAATTTGCATTTAATTAAACATAATAAGAAGGTTAGGAACTTTAATGATGTTTTCATTTAAAAATGCTTTCCCCCTCTCCAGTACTTATGGTAAATTAAATATCCCATTAAAGAAGGATTAAGGTCAATTCACATCTAGTTACTTGAGGTGGCAGAACCTTTCCAGAGTGCAGAATGACATTCATCATCAGACTGTGCTTTGATAATCAGAAAGGATTTATCACTAAAAATTCATGCCACGATATAGTCTATATGACTGCTAGGAAACCTCATGGAATTCAGTGAAAAACTGCAAAAGGAAAATGAAGAATCTGACTAATCTGTTTACTAGGTGCCGTCAAGGTTGTGAAACCACTGAAAGGACGAGGAGACTGAATGTTCCCTAAGAGAAGCTCTGGGTTCTGGTATCCAGTGAATTCTGTCATCATCACTTACTAGCCTTGCAACTCAGTATACAGAAGCCCGAACAAGTTTTCTCATCTAAAGGTGAAGAATAATAATGTAACAGAGACAATAAAATATATTCACCAATTATGGCCTTACACATTAACATGATACATTTCCCAGATTCCTGTGCAATTAGATTTCAAGAGACAAATGATTACACGGGAATGCATGGAAATAAAAAAGAGTCACATCCAGTCTGACTTACAAACAACCTTCACAATTTCCCCTATTGCAGTGATGCACTATACGTGCTAGGTGAGCTGCCACAAGAATGAAGAGTTGCCCCAATAGCATGTGATTTTATGTGCACATATAATAAGCATTATTTTCTTAAGCCTTTAAGATTTCAGTCTTCCCTCCCTCCCTCCCTCTTTTTTCCTGCCTTCCTCCCTTCTTCCCTTCCTCCCTTCCTCCCTTCCTCCCTTCCTCCCTCCCTCCCTCCCTCCCTCCCTTCCTTCCTTCCTTCCTTCCTTCCTTCCTTCCTTCCTTCCTTCTTCCCTTCCTTCATCTGTGATGGAACTTAACATATCATAATTAACAGACCTCAAGCCTTCTTTTGATAATTATATGGATTAAGCCATTGATTTTTAAAGTTTTAGCAAATCTGAACAGAAAATGGTTATTCTGCAAACCATTGGATTAAACAATACCAGGGATAAAGTTCCAGGATTTAGGGGTACATCATACTTTAACACAATCCAAACACAACATTTTGGAGATAGAAATGCTGAGACTTAGAATAGTGACTTACCTGTGACCAAATCTTGAATTCAGAGTATAGCTAGAGATTCCAATCCCAAATTTTCCTCAATATATTCTAATCGCTCTGTAAATAATATGCATCTCTTCAGTAATCTCTTGAATATTTACATACATTGATTCTGTTGAAGAACTGGAGCGACAGCATAGCAATAAGGCATTTGCTTTGCAAGCCACCAGCCGGCCAAGCCAAGTTCGATTCCTCCGCCCTTCTCGGATAGCCTGGCAAGCTACAGAGAGTATCTCACCCAAACGGCAAAGCTTGGAAAGCTACCCGTGACGTATTCGATATGCCAAACACAGTAACAACAAGTCTCACAATGGAGACGTTACTGGGCCCGCTCGAGCAAATTGATGAACTATGAGAGGACAGTGTGACAGTGCTACAGATTCTGTTGAGTCAGTTCAGTCTATTAAAAATTTGAGCTGGATTGAATTAGGAAAGATTGCTAATATGTTGCAATTTTACTTATATATGCTAATAATATTTATCTCAATGACAACTGCTGGACATATTTGTTAAGAATTTAATTGTAATTCCTTTGATAAAAATTTTCATATATTTGGGAAATCCTATTTTTTCACTCTAAATTCCTTTTGTACGCTGTCTTAAGGTAATGAAAACCTACATAAAAACAAATACTGACTTAATCAACATGTTTATTTATTTTTTGCTTTATTATTATTATTATTATTTTGCTTTATTTATTAATATTGAAGTGCAGTGAGTCTCCTGCCCCTGCGCCTGGCTGTTCCTCGCTGGAGTCCCTTGGAGGGGAGCGGGTTGAGCTTTCCTCCCCGCCCCGACCAGGGCTCCAGCAGCCGAAGACCTCCAGGACCAGCCACCACCATGCTGAGACCACTCTCCGCACACATGAAGGTACTGGCAGAGGGACAAAGCCACGCGGGTTCCAGGGCCGAGATCTCCAAGCCTACTCGAATTGGAGTCGAGCATCCTCCACCCAGATCCTCCAAATTCCGGTAGGCGAGTGGTGGTCACACCCACCACCTGGCCCCCTGGCGCCGTGTAATCCCATCAGCGGCCAAGACTCAGAGACTATAAAATCCAGCTCCCGGAACCGCGCGGCCGCGAATGCGGCCGAGCAACATCTTATCAAGACATCTATTTATGATATTTTATTATCTCATTCCTACTTTGGACAAACTTGTAGGCTATCGAATATAGCCTGCCCACAGGGCAGAGTCTGGCAAACTCCCCGTGGCGCACCAAATATGCCAAATACCAGTAACAATGATGGGTCTCTTCTCCTAAAGAGCCTTGAATATAATCTCAGGGCTAGGATGAAAGAGACGTTACTGGGGCCTGCTGGAGGCAATCGACGAATAACAGGATGATGAATGAATGAATTATTGAAGTAACATGGCTTACAATATCATTAATGTTTATGTTTTTGGCACAAAAAGTTACATGTTGCTGTGCAAAGGTATATTGATGAAATTATGAAATTTAGAACCATTGAATACAATAATTATCCTAAATATTTAACTGTCACTTTCACTGTCCCTGTCCTCCCATTGCTCATCGATTTGCCCTAGCAGGAACCAGTAAAGTTTCCATTGTGAGACTTGCTGTTACTGTTTTTGGCATTTCGAATATGCCATGGGGAGCTTGCCAGACTCTGCTGTGCGGGCAGGAAACTCTCGGTAGCTTGCCAGGCTCTCTGAGAGGGATGGAGGAATCAAACCTGGGTTGTCTGCATTCAAGGCAAACATCCTACCCGCTGAGCTATTGCTCCACCCCCCTAAATATGTATTGCTTCAAAATATTTTAGAACGTGTTTAATTAAACAGTGATGTTGGTTTTCTCTTGGTGACTATTGTGAGGCAATTGGCTGCGATGATTCTTCTTGTGATCTTAGACAACATCCCCAGCTCTGGAATCTAGAAGCCTGTTGCGGTATAACTCGTACCACTTTCTAATTGGTGATTGGAGAACATAAATATCCCATAATTTTGCCATTCAAATTATGTATAGACATAATTCAAATTATGTATACTTTATCAAGAGTTTTCAAAGTAGCTTTTAATGTAGCACTTTCAACATAATATTCAACCTAATTTTTAGCCTAATTTTTCAACATTGTGTAATAATTTGCAGCGTGGGCCTTGAAACCCCAGGAATGCACCGTTAGTTCTATATCCCACTAACTTTTCGATATTAAGTTAGTGCCTTTATCTTTTATTCAAACTTCAGGGCTTATTTTACTTATAAAATAAGAATAAGTCTTAGACTGAAGGATATTACAAAGTCAAATGATAAACACTTTTGTATATTGTTTGTAATAGAAAACTAATCATTATTATAAATAATTGAAATGTTAAGTACATAAGAGTTAAATTCTTATATGATTGATAGTATTTAGAATATAATAAACAATACCTATGGGAAAAAGATAAAATAAATTACAAGATATCCAGATAAAGATACTTTAGAGTATTTTTGTTAACATCAGTGATATGCTTTTAGTTTGTGAACACAAAGCCACTTTAATGACTATGTGTCATGTGGCGAATAGATTAGCATCTTCTTATTCTGTAGTGTTTGACAGCTAGCATTTCCTTTCCGATTTTTCAAATGGCCTATACCTCTACCTTCATCTCTTTGGGCTGCTGCTTTGTGATTTGTTTTCACTGTGACCTGTAATAACTTCAGTTGACCCTCTGTCCTCTCCATGGCTCTCTAGTCATCTCTCCACATCTATTCCTGGATTGACCACATGTTGGTACTGACCCACCCTTGTTCACTAGTATCCTTTGATGCTCTCTCCTTTATTGTTGCTAAACAGCACAGCTCACCTCCTTCTGGTCTCTGCTGCCATTGAGGTCACCTGCACCATTTTGCTTCAACTGCTGTTAGCAAACCCTCTGTTCAACTTCTCTGACTCTCTGATCTGTAGCATTTATGTTTTCTGTTAACCTATGAGGCAATACCTGTTCCTTCTTGGGCCTTAGCACTGCACTGTAGCACTGTCCTCCCATTGTTTGATTTGCTCGACTGGGCCCAGTAACGTCTCCATCATAAGACTTATGGTTACTGTGTTTGGCATATCGAATATGTCACAGGTAGCTTGCCAGGCTTTGCCATGTGGGCGAGATACTCTTGGTAGCTTGCCGGGCTCTCCTACAGAGGTGGAGGAATGGAACTCGGGTCGGCCACTTGGACCACGTGCAAGGCATATGCCCTACTCACTGTATTACCATGATATTTTATATGTAGGAGAAATAGGGACTTAAAGCCCCATAGACCTATTCCTGCCATGAAACATGAAACAAGACCTATTCCTGCCATGAAACACTGATCACTTCCAATAAAATCGAGGTTTGGGCCTGCCTACTGTCCCTATCTATCCAAGGACTATAATTGCTAATCCTTGCCCAGTTTCCAGTCTTATTTTTCATGCTTGCAGCTCAGACCTTCCATCATCCTCTCCCTCTAACCTGGCCTTCCACTGTGCCCAACCACCTAACCCCTCCATTGCCATACATTGGAATCTCAACTGGGGACTGAGTATGAATCATTTCCCCAAAAGTTTCTGTGTTTAAGCAGAAAGGGGACTTTGCCTAATTCTAAGAGCAGTAATTTTCTCAGTTCAATTCAGTGGAAATTCTTTCTTAAGTCATATAGCTAAGTAAGAGAGGCAGGAAAAAATTGTAAGTAAAATATTATCTCAGAGCTCCTAAAGTCAGACTTACTGCATGAGAATCACTCAAATAGGAAACAACAGTAAAAAATAGATGTACTTTGGGGTAATAAGATCTCTTAATAACTTCTCTTATCAATTATCTACATTTTCTTCATATAGTTTATTATTTGTTGAAAAAATGAGAATATTTATGAAGCCACAGCAAAGAAATTAGCCAGTCTTATGTATAAGACAACTATACCGTGTGTGTGTGTGTGTGTGTATGTGTGAGACTTTCCCTTTTGTAAAAGACAGCTATATCGTGTGTGTGTGTGTGTGTGTGTGTGTGTGTGTGTTTCTTTGCACTGCTATAAAGAAGAAGTGGTCTCTTTTGTCTCTTTGATTGCTTGTAGAAGCACTCATTCTTACTTAAAGCCCTCCAATGCACCTCTGATTTCCCTTCCATACAATTCTCTGTTCCAGACTTTCTGCACAAGTAGAAATGTCTGTTTCTTATCTATCTATTTCCCCATTTGCATGATTGCAGATCATGTTGACATACACTGCCTTGTCTCGATGCTTATGTGCCGCACAGAGTAATACTCTTAGATTTCTAACTGCCAGCTTCAGCGGCTCTTCACCTTAAGGCTGCCCCTGGAGAAAGGAGGCTGCTTAGAAGAGACACTGGAAGTAACTGGAACTGTCATGCTCCTCTCGCCACAGCAGCTTTCAGCCATGAAAGGAATCAGTGATTAAATGCATCCAGCTCCTCAGTTGGTCCCGGGGGACAGCAGGTTCTCACTGTGTCTTGCAGACTCTCTGGCAGACACTTCCCTGAAGTGGTGACCTGCCTGCTAACACATAACCCATCTGCTCGCACCCTTTCCTACTCTCTGTCTATGCTCCTAGTGATCACCTCGCCTTCCTCACCCCCTCAAACTCCCTACACATACACACACACACACACACACACACACACACACACACACACACCACGCAGCACTCAAGACCTCCTCTCAGGATCTGTCTGGGGGGAACCGGAAATAATAAAATATTCACATTCCTTTCCATTTCCAATAGTATGTATGAAAATGGCTTAAGGGTTACAAGCTGACTCTGAACGAAGTGTGAATTGAAAATGTGGCAGAACTGTGAACAAAATTAACAATCTTAGATAGCAATACTAGACTCATGATGGCAATGAGTCAAGGACTCTGTGCAGTATTGTGTCTAGTTTGAGAGGCAGTGTATTGCTGCCATTGTTGCCATGTCAAGGGTCACACTTGGTGATGTGAGGCTGGCGTTGAGATCAAACGAGGACCTCACCCATGCAGTGCGCTCTACCACTCAGCCACATCCCTGCACCCTGTTTTTGACATTTTAGAAAAGATACTCACACATTCTACTATTGTATGACTAGGGGGCTGGGAACGTAGGGGGGGAAAGGTAACAATGGAGGTTAAACTTTTCCCCCTCTAATAAACCAAACTACTAAGGAAAGAGATGAATATAAAATTGAAGGAAAACTTCAGTCTTTGTTCCAAGAACAGACTCCTAATTGCACAAAGGTTAGAGTAAATCAAAAATACAGTTTTTGGCTCAGGAAAATGAAGGTTTTTTGTTGTAATAATGAGAACACTTTGCTTTACCACATACAAAATCTTAGACCTTAGAAATACTTAAGCAAAGAGAAAAACACTACCGAAACCCTTTCCCTTCCTTAAAATAAACCCAGGGCACATATGTAAATTTATATGTTCTCAAAAAAAATCTCATTTTTATAGCCAGCATTTTATCTCTGGGATTCTATCAGACTACACACCTGCTGTGTCTCTTGCTTGTCTTTCTTCTTAGTCTTCTGTCTCCTCAGTTTCCTTCCTTCTAGATTTATACCTGTTTTCTTCTCTGATCAAATTCGCAGGGCTGGAGTGATAGCACAGCGGGTAGGGCGTTCGCCTTACACACGGCCAACATGGCTGACCCGAGTTCGATTCCTCCGCCCCTCTCAGAGAGCCCGGCAAGCTACCGAGAGTATTCGATATGCCAGACACAGTAACAACAAAGTCTCCAATGGAGACGTTACTGGGCCCACTCGAGCAAATCGACGATCAATGGGAGGGCCTTTACCTTTACCTTTACACTATGGTTTTGGATCTGTTTCCATAGTGTCCTGGGCTCTGTGAGTCTGTTTGTGCACTCACCCAAGTTAGTGATGGATTTTTACCTAATGCCTGACTGACCTATAAAGAATTAGAGAACACAGGGAATTAAATTCTGTTTTTTAAAAATCATAATTGTTGTACTTAACACGTTTGTAATAGTGTTGATGTCTATGGTCTTTGAGTTCCAACACCTCACTACCACCAAAACGCCCAGTATTCTCCACCAATGTCATTAGATGCTTGGTGATGGCGTTTGCCTTTTATTTGTCTAAGCACCTTATACAATTTCCTTCTGGAAGAAAGAACCACCAGGTATGTTTTTGCAATAGTTGATTCTTTGGCTCTTGTCTAAAATCGAACTTGTAGCCCACTGTATCTGCTTGTTTACCAGTTCTCCTGCAGGGGGCGCTTTTTCCCACACCTACAACTACTTTGCCAAACCTCTGACTGGTCTCCACCGACAATAAATGCAGTCACTTTCTTTTGCAGAAAAGACAGACCTGCTGCCCAGTGGGACAGCAATTTTGATGCCAAAATGAGAGCTCATTTTTCATGATGAAAATATGTGTGGTTCCAGTTGGCAGCGTCAGTATTTGTAGGTGGAAATACAGAGTTCCAAACCCTATGAGGATTCTGGAGTAAATTTTCAGAGAACTAAACTGAGGAAAACTATATGGTGTTGCATACAACACTAATTTATTATTCTTGATAAATATTTACTAAATATCTGTTTTTCCCTAAAGGGTGAGAAACTAGAAAAGTTAAAAAAAAAAGAAAAGAAAAAGGATTTTAACCAAACCAAACCGAGCTTGCAATTTATTACGAGGAAGACATACATAAACTTGAATCAGGTAGAAAGGGGTGAGTAAAATTGTCGATTGTCATAAAAGATCCCAATCCCTACATGAAATCCAGAACTCTGGAGAGGAACATGAATTCACAAGATCTATTTTGTAACTTGGAGGCAAATGAACCCCTGCTGGGTTGCTTGCTAGCAGATAGACTTTGGGCAAGTTATTTTAGTTCTCTTAAATATTTGTGTGGAAGTCAATTAGGAAGAAGAAATTTGAATGAGAGAGAAGAACCTAGCACAGTATCTACCACAGAGTAAGTTCAAACAAAACTGCTTCCTTTTCGTTGACATCTTCTCTGGCTATTTATTCTCATCTATGGAATCTTTTATTCGTGACATTTCTGTGCGGAGCTTTCCAATTTCTGCTCTCATTTCTTCCTGGATTTTCTAGATCGTCTGATCCATTATTTCTTTCATGTCCTCCTTCAATTTACTGGATATCTGTCTGACTGTTTGAGTTCATTGAACATCTTCATGACTTCATATCTGAATTCTTTTTCAGAGAGGTCCCTTAGGTGAGTAGCACCTAGTGAGGCTTCTGGACTCTTTTCATGGTCCTCCCCACGTGATGGGGATTTGCATTGTTTCTTCATGTTGGTGTGGAGGTATGGGGACTGAGATGTTACACTAGATTTCTTGGTATGACTAAACTATCTGCAGCCTGGATTTCGGCTACGCCCACTTCTGCAGAAGCCACACCCACTTCTGAAGAGGCCATGCCCCACAGGAACCTGGTTGGGGGTGGGGGTACTTTCTGGGAGGGGAAGACCAGCACAGGGTTGGGGATGAAGAGAAAGAGTCTCAGGGCTGCTTTTGTCCCAGGGTTCTAGAGGATGCCTGGGGCACTTGCACGGAGAAAGCCAAGTCCTGGGTTCGAATACTGGCGGGTAAACTGACCTGGGAGGGGAAGAAGACTGGCACAACATTGGGGATGAAGAGGAACAGGCTCAGGGCTGCTTTTGTCCCAGGGTCCTAGAGGATGCCTGGGGCACTTGCATGAAGAAAGTCAAGTTCCGTGACTATTTATTCTCAATAGAAATCTCTGGACAGTTATGCCTATAGCATTGGTGGTATTTGGTTCCCAAACCCAAACTGTCTAGATGTCTTCCTTAAGGCAAAATTTCCAGATTGCAAAGTGGCATGGTTTAGGACCTATCATGATACATGGGTCTATTTTTTCGACTACATGTCTGAAGCATTTTTTCTTTTCTTCTAGTTTTCCTTCTCTGTTTCTCATTTGCTCTCCAATGCCTTTTCTCTGGTGACACCAAGCTCCCATTTCTTTGTTTCTCATTTTATTTTCCAGCACACTGAAGAAACCCCTGGCATCTTAGCTACTGGTTCTGGCAATTTCTCTTCTCTCAAGCCTTCCCAAAAAGAGTTTGCTCCTTCCATTGAAACTTACAGTGCTCTCCTGCTTGTGGCCCTTGCACTATGTTCTCTTTATAAAAATACATTGTATGGATTCTTTACCTTGTAGTCATTTTATAGCAGAACATGGGGATATCAGAGACACCTTTGTTCTGAGAACTAATGAAATCTCTGAAACAGAGGGGATGATTAGAATATGAGGAGGAAAATATCAGCAAGGTTAGAATTCTTTCTAGTGTCAGACAAGGACAAAAGTATATGAATAAAACCCTTTTTGGACATAAATTAAATAAAAATAGAGACCTTTTGAATCTTTTTTCCTGTAAAGTGCCGCTGAAATGGTGGAATTAGTCAAGTTTTTTTTATTTTATCAAAAAAAAAAAACACCCCAGAAATGCCATGGTTAGCATGGGTATTAAATTTTCTAAAAATGTATTTTATTAAAGATCTTTTTATTTGTTTTTTTGGGGGGGTAATACTTGAATGTGTTTAAGGCTCAGTACTGTCTTTGCACTCACTGGAGATTAAATGGGGTGTCAGCAATTGGATTCTAGTTACCTCACGCAAGGCAAATGCCCTACCTACTGTAATATCTCTTCAGCTCCAATATTGCAAATGTTTAGAGCTTGGCTTACAATCTCCCTCATAATAAAAATGGCCTCAACTGTGTCTTCTACCTGATTTTTATAATCTGTGTGTTCTCCTCTGACTTTTACTTAGAAGAAATATTTTGAGCAAAATCAAACCATTGGAGCTTTTTTAAAACCAAACTTTGTTTTTTCTATGACTGCAACTCTAAGTATATAGAAGAAACACAGACATTTAATTAGTAGAAAATATTTTTATTATACAGCATTATGAAGAGTATTTGACAAAAGGCAGTTATGAGCTAAGGAAAACACTTTTACAAGAAGCTGAACAACTAGTTCAAGCATATACACTGACGTGAAGAGTTTCTGCCCTTTTGGTATAGGATATGTATGGATACATCTCCAACTTTGAAAAATTATGATATAAGAGCTATTATTCTATTGTATTCAGGAAGTCTCTTAATCATCATAATAATAAGCATTCAGAAAAATAGTTTAATCAGTCTTGATATGTTCACCAAATGTCTCAAACCCAAAGCTCAGAACACATTGATATATTATCTGAATAGTTTAAGCAGTTTTCCAGATATAGTCTTACTAAAAAAAGTCTATATTCACAGGCTCTGTGATATCTAGGACATACAGTAGTGAAATTAAGATGTAGTAAAACCTGTTTCACTAATAATAGATAGCATACTTCTTTGGGCTAGTCTGCCAATGAGTGAACCATCTATTAAATGTTTTTCTCAATTGACTTCATTACATTGAAAATATGGAGCCAAAACCCACATTTCTACCATGAGCTCTTTCTATCAAATATACTAGAAAACAATTTTTTAAGGAAAGAAAGTCAGTTGTTGGTATGGACCTAACTACACTTGGCAGCAGACTAAGGAAGGCATCAGAAACACAGACATTCCGACTTAAGTGTTGGTATTAAATTTTAAACAAATGATACGGTGGGAATTTAGAATCTAAAGTGATTTTCTGCTGAGTGTAGAGGAGCTTCAACATGAAGAAAGCAAATTAAAATAGGACTGAACATAAGGTATAAGGAAAAATACTTAAGAGATGAGGATCCATTTCAAAAATAATATAAGAAATCAGAGGAGCAAGAAAAATCACTTTATCTGGGATAAGAACAGAGGGTAAAAATGAAAGAATTGGACAATAAGTATATGGATCTTCACAAATAACAAGAACAAAGGGAAAGTAGAAGCAGTGAAAATGTATGAATAAAACATACCGACGTAGAAAGTAAAAGTGAGAAAGTAAGAAAAAATAACTAGAGAAATTATGAGCCTACTTAGAGATTGATATATACTGTAAGCACACCGAGCTCAGGTAGCTGTGCAAATTCCTTATAGAAAATCTAAAGTAGCCTGATATCTAAATACTGTCATTTTAATCTTACATTTTGATAATGATGTGTTTACAAGTTTATAAAATGAACTTTTTATTAGTGACACTTTTCATAAACTTTTAATGTAGCAAATTGTCAAACCACTTTATTAATGATAAATTTCCACATCGTAAGATATCTGAAATGTGTCTCTTAGAAGGACTGTATGATCTACACGGAAAACATCAAACCACAGCACTCAAACTTCCAAAGACATTCTGTAGATATTAGTGACAGTGACATATAAAACAATACTGGAACAGAAAAGTATCTATTCTATAGCCAAAACCAATCTTCTAGTTGCTGTTAGATTGACATTACATTGCACAAATTTTATTATTATATGTATACAAGGACACAAGAACACATTCACTCACTAGTTACAGGAACTTCAGTGACAAGAGGAAAGAAGTATTTGTCATTTAAACCAGCAATAAATAGTTGTTATGGGTACACCGTTGAGTGCAAAGATGGATTTGATTCTGTAGTACACAGGAGAAACAATGGCACCAGCCACACAAACTGCCTGTTTAGTTAGAAGTTCAAATGGTAAATAGTATTTGCTACAGTAAATGGAAGGTGACAATTTTGCCTCCTGGTTTTTCTTTATCTGAACGGCCTCCTTGGCACAAAACACGAGTCTACAAAAGGTCTTCTGCCCCTCTCTAAACAAATCATACTCTGTCTTTGATCCCCAAACCACCAAGAGCCAAGTGTCCAAGACGGGAAGCTACTGGTGACGCCTGACACACTTAAGGACTGTCTTGCTTCTTGTTCTGTCATTTCTCGTCACTCCTGATGAAACACCTTTAGGGGTGATTATTTTGAACTTACTTGTTTTCCTAAATGGAGGAGGAGGGGAAATTACAGCACAGCAGCAGGGTGTGTGTGTGTGTGTGGGGGGGGGGGGGTCCAGATCCTTCCTCCAATGTGAGACCCCGCAAAACTGCAATTCAGTGGGGAAGCAGCAGTGACCAAAGAGACAAATGCTTGGAACCCTGGTGTCCTGGGGGCCAGCAGGGAGAAGGACAGGAGAGAGTGGAGCTACTGTCACTTCATCTGTCCTCTGCGGGGGAGTTGGAGGGGTTCCTCGCCCACCGCGACCCTTAGGAGGCAAACAGAGGATGCACTGGACTTGTCCCTTTGCAAGCTAGCAAGCAGCGGGAGCGCAGACCCACGCGCGACGGTCACAGAGACAAGCTGCTTCTTTGCTCTGGGTGAGGAGACACCCCTTCCTCCACGCAAGGCTCCGCCGGTGCCCCCCCTGCTTTCCAGAGCAGGCTTTCGCAGATGTTCCAGCCAGCGGAAGCCTGGCCAGGGGGTGCTGTGGGTGCAGAAACCCACCCATCCCCAGCTCAGGTCTCGCACTGCATCCCACCTTCCGCTCCGGTTGGGGGGGGGGGGGTTGTCCACCTCCTCCGCAAGGCCCCTCATGACATCTCGAGCTCCCGCACGGCCTCCCTACAGGGTGGACGAGCTCTGCTTATAGTCCCTCAGGATGACCGAGGCGTAGGTGACGTTGGGGGGGCTGCAGAGCACCGACTCGGACACGGGCGAGCTGGGCACGGAGCTGCCCGACGCCACCGAGTCGCGGAAGGGCGACGGCGGGGTGAGCGCGGGCGAATCCTCGGGGGTGGCCTTGCCGGTGGTGGCCCGCAGCTCGTCGTCGTCCTCCTCCAGCTCATCCTCCTCCGTGTTCCCTTCCCGCTCGTACAGGTATTCCTGCAGCAACTTGAAGCGTTCGCTGCTGTCGTCGTCGTCGTCATCGTCGTCGTCCTCCTCCTCCAGTACAGGGGGCGATGCGGGCTCCTGGCCGAAAGTGCTCAGCTGCAGCGGCAACATCTGCAGGTGCTGCGGGGCTGCCGGGGTCGCAGAGGCGGGGGCGGCGGTGTATAGGGACCGCACCCCGTTCCCGGGGACCCCCGGACCCGCCAGCACCGCGTTGAAATCAGGGATGCCACCGCCGCCTCCACCGCTGCTGCTGAAGTTGTTGGCCACGCCCTGGAGCTGGTCCATCAGGACTTTGGGCTGTGGTTGCGGCGGCTGCTGGGGGGGCGGGGGCAGGCCCCGGGAAACCCCGGGGTCGGCCAGGAACAGGGGGGTCTCCTCGGCGGTCAGGTGCGCGGGCAGAGGCGGGGTGCCCGGGGACGTGGGCACGCGGCGATGCACCACCATGGAAGGGCTGGTAGGGGGACTGAAGGCCACCGGCGGGGCCTCTTCCTCCTCCACGTTGTACAGGGCCTTGGTGCTGGTGTCCGAAAAGGTCAGGCTCTTGCCCGAGCCTTGGTAGCTCTTGGTGAGGGGTTTGATGACGGCCGTTTGGTTGCAGGCCGTCTCATTGGTCTTCACGTGCACGGAGAGGCGTTGCCACATGTGCTGGCCCTTGGGCACCTGCCTGCCACCGGGTTCAGACCAGGACACAGATTTGCCGTTAGAACTACGAAGGAAATAGAGACAGGGTGATTGGCAGGCGTGCCATGCACGCATCAGAAGCTGGACCGCCACCGCCACCTCCGAGCTGTCTGCCCCACTTTTTTTGTCCCCAACCTGTCATTGAGTGGTCCCGTCACCCAAGCTGCACCCAAGCTGCAGCCCCACTGGTTGCCTCAGAAGAAAAAGGTCTATTTCTAATAGATCTATCATTTCACGGAGTTACCTCTCTCTCTCTCTCTCTCTCTCTCTCTCTCTCTCTCTCTCTCTCTTTCTCTTTCTCTCTCTCACACACAGATAATGTTGTAGCTCAAAGTAAGCCTTTGAAAAATGAAAACAATCTTTCAAAGAGGGTAATTAAAAATAAAACCTTGGTTACATGTGGAGAAAAGACAATGATTGTAACTCTTTTTTTGTTTGGGGGTGGGGGGGTTCAGGAATGTTCTGGGCCTTTGTTCAAGGGACCACAGGGACACTCCTGGCTTCAGCGCTAGGGTCTGAGGATGTGGTTCTCTTCCAAACCTGTGGTGGAAGGCACCCTGTAGGTATTGGAGGACATCAGGGTCACATCTAATACTGTTCCTGCGGCCATGCAGTGCCAGGGATGGAGGTAGGGGCGGACGCATGCAATGCATGCATATTTGAGCCCTGTGCTTTCTCTGTAGCCCTCTGACTGTTAGTTCTCAACCACCTTCGCTCTTAGTGCCAGGTACAAATTCAGACCCACATATCAAACTACTCTGAGAGTCCTGTGGTTAGAAAATACATGCCCTCAGTCCAGTTCCCATTCGGACATGCAAGCAAGTCCTGTTACCAGACAGAGTGGTTCATTCATGGGTTGCCTGTATGAAAGACAGAAAAGTAGTGATGGAAAAACCCAGCACTGTGCTTCATTGAAATGTTTCAGAGGTTTTGATTTTCTCTTTGTTTTAACACGTATCATTGATCCCAGTTCATATACAGACTCCAATTCATAGTGGCCGGCTTGGATTAACACATTAGGAGCATGAAACTAGGTGTATTGGAAAAAGATATCAAGTAAGAAAACCAACAAAATACAGGTGTCCATGTAACTGCTTTTGTTCTTAGCCAGAGTCTGAGACAAATCAGATGAGATTATAGTTCAGATCAAGCAAAGAATTTACTGAAATGAAGATCCCTCAGGCACTGAGCCTTACTGAAGAAGAATCTTAGCAACCCTCCAGCAGGATTCAGCCTTTTCTCCATGGGTGCCTCTGAAAACCAACTAAAGGCAATATCTTTGAAGAAGAAAAATCTGAGCTTCAGTATATGTATTTATTTCTAATTCTAGTCTGTAGATTGCAATCACTGGTTTTACTTTTGAAATCAGATTATTTTCTCTGTAACTATTAGTAGAAGGTAGTATCTTACCATGGCATGCCATTAGTAATGATAGTGTTAATACTTAAGTTTAGAAATAATTTTTCATTTTTAAAGAGTTTGCTTTATCTCTGTATCCATGAAAATAATAGAGATGCAAAAACAGAGACAGCTCATTTGTGATATCAGAGGGTATAGGGGAAATAAAACATTTCCCCCTCTGAGGTGAATGTATGCAATGTACTAATTTTTTAGCAGAGTCTTGTTGAGATAAATGTAGGAAATGATCAATGGTTAACATTGGCATATTTAGTAACTTTAAAAATAAAAGAATGAGTACTTCAAAATGCTGTGCAAATACAACATCTATGATAAAGATAATGTTTTGGTGGTTCATAGGTTTTAGCTAAAAAATTAAAGTGAAAATAGAATTCTCATAGAAATTCTGATATTAATTACATGAAATTCTGGTTTCAGAGGTCCTAAGATGCAATGTCCAATGTCCTCCTATTGTTCATTAATTTGCTCAAGAGGGTCCAGTAATGTCTCCATTGTGAGACTTATAGTTACTGTGTTTTGGCATATCAAATATGTCATGGGTAGCTTGCCAGGATTTGCCGTGCAGGCGAGATACTCTCGGTAGCTTGCCGGGCTCTCCGAAAGGGGTAGAGGAATCAAACTCAGGTCGGCCAGATTGGCTGCATGCAAGGCAAACGCCCTATCCACTGTGCTATCTCCAGCCCACAGAGTCATAAGATAAACAGTTAAAATATTGATTTTATAGTTAGGAGATTTAGTTAGTTCGTTCATATATCTGAAAAACCATGCATTACTACCGAATAAAAATGTCAAAATCTTTTCTCCAAACTAATCACATGAAAATGAATATTCACTCAAATATTTGCTAGCTATAGTTAGTTTTGAGAATGTACAATTGCTTCTAAGCATCTACACTATCTTGTTATACAAGCTTTTGAGTTGAGAAAATTGAACAGAATGGAGCTTTCGAGTAGTAATAGCCCATCAGCTAAAAGCAAGAACAGAATCTCCACTCTTCCTCTTCTGAGCATGAAATTCTAGGCAAACTCATTTTGAGCTTTCTCAGTCCTCTCCACTCATACAATATCTCTATGTGGATTTATCATTCCTCTGCCTTGTTTAAAAGAAAACTTTCTATTTGACTCTTGCCTTGCTTAAGTCAAATATGTTCTAGTAGACAATCTACCTCAATGATATAAACTCTTTTAAATTGCAGTGGAAATACTTTTCCCTTCCCCCAATACATTCCACTCAGTGCTCATAAGGAAAATCATTAGGGGCTTGGAATCTAGCCAACTGGTAGCCCACATGAAATTCTGTGATGAATACTCAGCACCTCATGACATTTGCCTACCTCATTCCCCCACATACACGTATATAGACACTCAACACTTCCAGGTGTGGACCCCAGAACAATATAAAAAATACACATCACACCTTTTAAAATCGGTATTTATTTTCCCACATGTGTTTATAAAAGGGAGTTGTATGGGAGATAATTTGCACCTAATTTAAACATTAGACTTATATATCCCAACAAGGCATTGATCTAACCTCCAATGATAGTAGCAAAAGTAAAGTTTTAAAAATCATGTATTCCTGGAACCTACCTTACTCTGTCATCCACTCAAAAACTCATTTAGTCACTTAGGCTGATTTTCTCATTGTCCAGGGTTTATGATGGCTTCCTTTTAAAATTAACAGCAATTCTCTCTGTTAAAGATACTATTGACCATCTTGTGTTCAGATAATTATTATTTATGGTTTTTTTCATTGGATCATAGTGAAATACACAGTTACAAAGTTATTAATAATTGGGTTTCTGTCATATAATTTTCCAACACCAGCCTTTCACTTTCTACACTATTTAGTTTTTTAAATCCAATACCAATTTTTCATGTGCCAGGAGAAAATCACCCTGACCATCAACATTCACAAGTTTTCTTTCCCTCAGAGCCTTGCTCCAAATTTACCGTAAAGTATTGTTTAATTAGGAAACAGTTCTAATGCTCTAGGGCATTTATCAGACATAAAAATTAGATCTTTTTTCTCAAGAACAAAATTAATTGATTCCTAAATAAGTAGTAAAAAATGCATCATCTCATAAGAACTGTAGCAGTATAGAATATGAACTTTAGTCCTTCTGGGTTTATTTTTAACCTGTGATCGCTCACCAGTTTGAACGGTCCATGAATCTATATACATATTAAGCGTTATTTTTAGAGGAACTTAATCATGAATCTCTGTAGATTATTTATAAATGCATGTAAATAGTGTTCTGATGAATTATGCTGCTAAATAAAAATGTAACCAACCAAATATTAAGAGATTTGTCTTATCTTTTAGTATGTGTTTTTAAGTAATCACTAGTAAACTTACAATTGCTATTTTAGACTCAGGTAATCTTAATTACTAACTGTGCTTGGTTTGAAAAGGAATTATTCTCTTTGTAAAGGTTGGGAATTTCATTGCTGTGATATTACAAAGAGAAAAATATATAAATGAAAGGAAACAAAAAGGTACATATGCCTTATTAAAAGGCAATCTATAGGAAATAAGATTTCTATTTAATTTCAGGTAACTTTAATGCCTGGTGTTTTAGCAAACAGTTTATTTCTTTTATTGCTTAATTTTATTCAGCTTTTTAATCTTAGAAAATGCATATTGGTCTAGAGATATAATTATCTGACAGTGTGCATGCACAGAAATACACACACATACACACACCTTACTCTAATTTCAGAACACAGACTTCAGGTCCTACACAATTTCAAATTTGAAAATTAAAAGGCAGTAAGCATTTGATATAAGATCTTGGGTGGTTCACTATCTTTATTGATACTGAAGTTATTGGAAGAAATTGTTATTAGACCCAAGAGTAATGCAAGGTGGAGAGGCTGCTGTGTACAAAGTGCGCAAAATTAAGCAGGCCTGGGGCTGCAGTTACAGCTCCAAAAGGCTGGAGATGGTGCTTTGGTTTCCCTTTCATTAGATAAGTATTGCAATCCCCCCAAACAGAAAACCCAATATTTACAGCACTTTAGAGAATAGTTAGAAGTGGGTGGTGTAAACAGATTAGTATATCTTTGGCATTCAGAGTGATCCTGTCTGTTTTATTTGTTTCAATAAGTACTAGTTACATCTGCAGAGTATACTGCTCTCTGCTCCAGAGAGGTCTAAAATGGGAATAACAGTGGGTGGGTGTTTGAGATCAGGAGGGAAGCATCCTGCACAAGCTGCCTGAGGGAGAAGCTTACACAACACCTGTCTCCCTTCTGTCCAATTCCAGGCTTTGCCATGAGGCTTAATCGCTTCACCACAGAGAGAAGGATGCTATCCAGAGAGCACACAGACATGGCAAGACTGTCATGTAAGGTGGGGAGACTCACTCTCTGGAGCCTGAGGAGGTTAGCATGTGTTCTATCGGAAAGCGAAAATGTAAACAGGAAAAAGTCATTGAGTCCCAGCATGTCAAGATAGAGTCCCTCCGTAAGAACACAAGCCAACC
This sequence comes from Sorex fumeus, assembly GCF_029834395.1. NCBI lineage: Eukaryota > Metazoa > Chordata > Mammalia > Eulipotyphla > Soricidae > Sorex > Sorex fumeus. The sequence goes on from NW_026606118.1 coordinate 18,262,691, forward strand.
CACAGGATTACAGGCTATTTGACTGCAGCCTTGCAGGGATATCTAGGATGGGAGATTTTTCCAGGAAAGGGTACTACAATCCCCAGAGAGACTCTCCAAAAGCAATCACGGAGATGAAGGCAGGCGTGTCAGTGTCCAAACAGCTCACTCCTACCTGCTCTCGCCTTCAGGAAACTGGAACCAGTAGGTAAATCCTCCCCAAGCTTTCCAAGTTAGTCTTTAATATAAAGGACTTCCAGTGATTTCAGTTTTACTTCTTGTAAACATTCCCCCAAAATCCAACCTGCATATTATATATATATGCACATATATACATATATTTATATTTTCTGGCAGCTTATCTCAACATAATTAAAATTTCTCACCTTTTGACTCACCACTAGTTGTAAGGTAGAGAATCTCTGAATGCATTACTGAAGATAAACACTTTCTGATTACATGACAACTTGGTAGATTCTGCTGATGGTAAAATATAAATAGCTCTGTGAGTTTCATCCTCCCCTTTGATTCTAATCTCATGATAAGGTAGTCAGGGAACTACTTGGCTTGCTGGAATTTGTAATATTCAGATTCTAAATGCATAGTTTTTTCATACTCTTTAGATGGTAAGCATATGCTGCAGGATAAAAGTCAATTTGAAAGAAAATAACTTTGCCTTTATTATTTGCTTCAATGCCTCATCATATATTGTTATTATTATCATTGCTATTATTGGTACTTTTGGTGGATAAAACTGAGATCTTCACACATGTGAAGTCTGTCCTATATCAATGAGTCATATATATCTCTGAATATGGTTTGCTAATTAAGGCACATGCTTTATTTGATACATAAATCCCTCCCCCCCCCAAGTCAATCACAAATGAAATAACCTCACCAAAGTTAACAGAACATAAAAGGTTCCATAATTTTGGCGCAGGCCTATGGCCTATGGCTGAGAAAATTTTATAAACATTTCTGATAAAGAGAAGAATTCTAATGGTTGCTCATTTTTTTCAAGTACATTTAAATAAGCTTTCATTTCATCTATCATGATTACTGGCTAGTGAAAGAAATTCTTTTTTAAACTTTCATTATTATTTATTTTTTTGAGCTACACTCTGCAGTGCACAGGGCCTATTCCTGGCTCTGTGCCCAGGGATCAGTCCTGGTGATGCTCCGGTGAACATATGGGGTACTGGGGATTAAACCTAGGTTGGTCATGTCCTAGGGAAATGTCTTACCTTCTATAATATATCTCCAGCTTGCATAAAAGAAATTCTTATGACAAAGTTCATTAAAAATATGATAATGGTGCAAGAGCATTATTATAGCCAAGTTATACCAGGGGTAATTATATTCCTTCAGAAGGTGTGGATGAACCTAGTTCTGTTTCCTTCGAAAGAACTTCAGTTCAAGTATTTTCACTTTTCTTAAAGTTCTTTGCCAGATCTATAATTTCAACAGGGGTTCTATGATGCTTTTCATATCCACCTGAAGTTCTTATAATTTTCCTTAATAATTCAGAGAAGGTGCTGTACTCCGCTTGGATTATTCTTTGGATTCAGTATAGACCAAGGCACAGTTTAATGGCCCAGGATACAGTGTTTCAGCCTTCCTCCTGATGCTAGCCCATTGCCTTGAATGCCCACAACTGTGAGGACTGAATGTCACAGGCAGGAAACACCATTTTTTTCTTTATAAGAACAATCAAGGCTAAAAATATTCCCTCTTAGTTTGTGATGCACAGCTTTCAACCTACTGATAGCTTCCTTATCCCTTACATTCCCAAGAAACAAATCTTGAATAAATTCTATTTTGAAAACTCAACAACCAATCTGTTAGCTTATTGATTCTCCTTCCTTTCCCTTTCTTTCTTTCTTTCTTTCTTTCTTTCTTTCTGTCTGTCTGTCTGTCTGTCTGTCTGTCTTTCTTTCTTTCTTTCTTTCTTTCTTTCTTTCTTTCTTTCTCACCAAGTAGATATACATTTTGGCCTTGTTTTTGCTTTAAGACACTCACCATAAATCATGAAACTCCAGTTGACTCTCTTCTCTTTGGCCATGACAGGACAAACCCATCTATTTATTTCCATCAGTCCCTTTTGACAGGAAGTCAGCACCAATCATAACCAGGTTCTCCTTGCAGGGTCCTTGATTAGACTCAACCCAGAGTACAAAAACACTCAATACCTTTTGACTCCAGAGAGTGACAGGACGTAGATCCACTCTTACTAGGATAGCTCTTATCTCAATGTGAAAAGGTGTCTGAATGACCACCTATTAATATGGCTACAATATTTTTCTCTCTGAGAATCAATATGGCATAGTTGGGACCACCCTCTTTCTAGTTGGGCCTTGATGGGACTATCCCAGAATGCAGACTTCCCAATGCACCCCACTGAGTGAAGAGAAGAGATGCTTTGGCCCCATTTACCAGCCTCCATGGCCTGGTTGAGTAGCAAAGATTTAAACAAATTGGGCTCTTTTCATCTGAAGAGCTATTCAAGTCACAGAGACCTCATCAGTGGTTCCCTCCTGCTGCAGGAATGTGTACCTTTGACTCTCCCAGGACTTTGAAGGGCTGTAAAGGAACAGCTGAAAATGACCACAGACTCCATGCACAATGAATTGAACATGGTCTATGTTCTTTTGTAAACTTAAAGAGGCACTGTCAAGATCTAAAAGTCAAAAACTGCATCAAACATGCACCGTTTTTATCAGATAGGGAAAATCTGATAAAAATCATTGAGAATTCTGGAAAAATGGCTATGCCTTTTGTAAAATCCCTTATGCAGGACTCACAAAACTTTTGTTTTATGTTCTCCAGGGTGTGGGAGGGCCCCCAACGGAGGTTTATATTGGCATTCACCCCCTCAAACTGACGTTATGGAATGCTTCCATAAGCTTGAGTTATGGGCTTTTGCTTCATTGTAGACAGGATCATTTCAAACATTTGTATTTCTGCAACAGCGAAAAAGGCAAAAGAAAAACAAGGAAAAAAAGAAAAAAAGAAAAGCAAGTGGTTGGTTTGCCAAGGAGAAGCTGACAAATTTGTGAAGGGGGAAAATTCACTTTCAAGCTTGTGAGTGGGAGTCACAAACAAAAGTGAATCTCCAGAATCGGAAAAAAAAGTGTTGCATCTTGCACCGAAACATAAAAAAAGCAAAGAAAACAATCGAACTACCAACTTGACAGTGCCCTTTTAAGAACGATGGACAATTAAATTAAGTCGTGCAAACCATGGCACGTAAATGGTTTCTCATTCTTGATGGCATGCACCACATCTGTTTCCATGTTAGAAAGTGGAAAAATCCAGGAGAGAGAAAGCAAGGGGCAAACCACTCTATTTTTCCATGCAGCTTCTCTTACACATTCACTGCAGTGTGGGGGTTTTCAAAGCTGCACATGTGCCGACGGACATTGGCTGGTGGGCGAGATTTCTGGCTGCCTCTTCCTGAAGATGAAAAGAAAAAGATACTCAGTGAGTGAGTGGTTATACAGGTGAACAGATATGGCGGTTACACCACTCAGGTGGTGCCTGGGCCTGTGCGGGGTCTGGCCTGTCCCTGAGCCTTTGTCTGGTGGATCTCGGTCTCCGTGTCCAGCATCTTCTTTGCACCACCTGAGCACTTCTTACTGCCAGGCTCTGTTCTAAAATCCACATCAATGGAGTGTATTCTTACTTGTCTCCCATAAGATATCTCACTGTGTCTACTGTGAGTGCACCCACCCCAAATCAGCTCTTTCTCTCTGCTCTTGGTAAACCTCTTTATTTATTGTGGATTCTACCTCCCAGGGGGGACTTTCACCAATGGAGGTTGAATTGTCCCATTCACTATTCTCCTAACAGAAGCTCATGAACTTCACGTTCATGGTCCATGGCTTTGACACCTGTTGCTGTTGCAGGGACCGTACCTGAAGGTGTTAGTTGTCACTAGGGCCATGTCTGATGGTATCAGGGAGTCAGGGGAGGTACCTGGTGCCAGACCTCTCATATGCAAGGCATATGCTCTACCACTTGGGCTACATTCTAAGTCTTCAGCTTTCAGTTTTATTTGTACTGCCAGCTACCCTTCATTATGTGTTATCATAAAAGCATGGTTATTTCTTCTCATAAAAGTCATAGCTATTTCTTGGCTCTCACAAGATTGACTGTGTCTAATGGTGAATCAAAGGGGCTGAGGGGATGCCAATGGATCCTCATGTATGTTAAAAATAAATATACCCCCAAGGGGAGACTATAATTTCATTTCCTTGTTGGTTACTTCCTTCTATAGTACATACAATGTTGTGATAAGGGGGAGAGAGCATTAAACAGACATGACAAGACTTATCCATGGAGGGACCTTTTCATCAGTTGCTGGACTGAGAATAGATGGTGTTTTTCTGGATAGCCCTTCAGATGGTGGTAAGTTAAAACTTTCTTAATTCACTGCCACTCCACAGGAAAAAAATAAAAATATTTCACGATAATAAAGGTGGACCATGAGCAGATGCTGTTAGAGTATGGATGAAATTGGTTGAACTGGAGAAAAGATTCCATGTTAGATAATTCTTTAGTAAAATCCCCTAGAAGGCTCTAAAGCTTCATAAATCTGCTTAATGAATCATTGTTGGACCAATTAGCCCAAAATTTTCTAATAACCAACTAATGGAAGATTATTAACCTACTAATCAGAAGAAACCTGTAATAGCTTCAGGTATAGCAGGGGCCTTAACTATACTTTTTTAAACTATCACCAGAAAAGCAAAGGGTTAGAAATTCAGAATAGAAAGAGGAGATTTTGTAGGAATAGACTAGTCCTTTCCCATTCCAAGTCCTTTAGGCTGAGGCCTGGCTCAAACTGGGAAGATGTGAGTTTGAAACCTGAAGCAGAATAGAATGTTAACATTTAAAAAAGAACAGAATTTAATCTAAATGAAACAAGCAGTAAAAGGATTTTCTATAGCAATGTTGAGAATAAGGGAGTAATGAAATTAAACAATAGGTGTGTTTATATCAAGTGGACCATTTAAAAACCCGCATAAATGCGCACAATAAAGAACAATTTAAAAATTCTCACACAGAGATGAGAATTTGAGACATTCTTGTGTAACTTCATTACCACTTCAGAAATGTTTGTTTAAGAAAATGAAACAAAGAGATAATGTTTGCCATTGACCTTGCCAAAATAATATGTTCTTGACATTCAGTATGCCCACCTGAAATCACAAAAGTCATGAAAACATTAACAAGTAGATTATCAGTAATGAAAGAATGATATTTGAATATATGAATTAAAAAATTTAGAAGGAAGAACCTTTAACTCTTTAAATAATATTACATCATTTATATGACCGTTTTGCATTTATCATGACATAGGCAGACAATATTCTCAAAGTATTTAGCTTTGTCTTTTTAAATTACTATATTCCCTGTAATCCTCTAATTTTACCTTTCAATGGCTAAGACCCAGAGACTATAAAACCCAGCTCCCGGAAGAGAACAGTGCAGAGACTCCTGCCCCCATGCCTGGCTGTCCTCACCGGGGCCCCTTGGAGGGGAGCAGGTTGAGTTTCCGTCCCCGCCCCGACCAGGGCTCCGGCAGCCAAAGACCTCCAGAACCAGCCACCACCAAGCTGACACCACCCTCCACACGCATGAAGGTACCAGCAGAGGAATAAAGGCATGTGGGTCCCGGGACTGAGATCTCCAAGCCTGCTCGGATTGGGGCTGAGCATCCTCCACCCAGATCCTCCATGTTCCAGTAGGCAGGGGTCACACCCACCAACTGGCCCCCTGGCGCCGTGTAATCCCATCAACAACCAAGACCCAGAGACTATAAAACTCCACAACATCTTATTATCTCCTTCCTACTTTGGACAAACTGGCAGGTTACAGAATGTAACCTGCCCACACTGCAGTCTGGCAAACTCCCCGTGGAGTACCCAATATGCCAAATACCAGTAACAATGATGGGTCTCATTCTCCTAACCCTGAAAGAGCCTTGAATATGGCACTTTTTAAAAAAAATCTCAGGGCTAGGACGAAGGAGACGTTACTGGGGCCTGCTCGAGGCAATCGACCAACAACAGGATTGTCGTGATCACGATTCCCTGTAATCCTCTAATTTTACCTTTAGAAAATGTCTTTAAATAGCCTTAGGTAGGGTTGAGGGTTCAAGACCTTGGAAGGCTGATTTTATGGCACTGTGACCACTGAAGATGTAGGGACCCACAATGAAGACCTTTTGGTGTAGAATTTAGTGCTCTTTGGATATGTTCATTATATTATTACTAATTTTCTCTACATGTTCTGTAAGTCATATTTAATGGGAAATGGGAACATTCACTGGGCCTCTCCAGGACAGACTTTTGGCCTTCTCTCTAGTTCCATTGATTCAGGATCACAGCCTTTCACTAGCCACTTCTACCCAAAGATCACTACAACCCTCAGCAGCAAGGAGCCACCCTGACCAGGACACAAGCACATGAAAAAATGGGGGTCTTGGGGACCATCTACAGACTTCAAGTGATAGTGACTGCTTCTTCCTTGAACATGCAGAGCCACTGACCTAATATATAAAGTAAAAATCATGGGGGGGCTGGAGCAATAGCACAGCAGGTAGGGCGTTTGCCTTTCGTGTGGCTGACCCGGGTTCGATTCCCAGCATCCCATATGGTCCCCTTAGCACCTCCAAGGGTAATTCCTGAGCGCATGAGCCAGGAAGAGCCCCTTTGCATCGCTGGGTAATACCCCCCTCCCCCAAAAAAGGGAATCATGGCAAATACATACTCTGTGCAGTTACCTTGAAGGTTGCTACTCTGTTAAATCAATATCCTTAATATCCTTGAAGGGCAGACAGTGAGGGATCTGGGTGGGAGGGCAGGCTGAGGTAGGAGGGAGACTGCAAGGGGACACATTTGGTTCAGTTTTCAGGAGCAGCTATATAGTGGCTAGATGGAGGAAAGCCAAGCAGCCTCAGGGCTGTGTGTACACTGGTGGCAGCATGAAAGGCCTGTTGCAATGGAAACATCTGAGTACTACCCCTATCTCTTGCAATGGAATATTGAGTTACACAGCAAATGAAACGCCTTTACATGCTCAAAGAAACATCACAGAAGAAAGAATAGGCTTTGAGATAGCACTAATAATTTTTCCTTTGCATTTTCAACCAGGGGCCCCATGCTTTCAACCAAGGTCATGCGAATGATGTAACTGGCCCTGCCTTCTGGGATCTGGGATGATAAAAACTGCCACTATGGAAATGTCTAAACATTCGAGGTGACTTGTGCTGCTGACTTTAGCACAGAGTATGTTGTACCTTGACAGCTAGAACATCTGGGTCTCAGGCACTGGGACCAAGCTCTGAGGCCAACTTGGAATTCCTCCTGCAGTTAGTGTCAGTTCAGTGGTTCTTTTGAGGGTTTCTGGCACATACACACTGTCAACCAGACTTCATACTATAAACTAAGCAATTCGAAAGCCACCCAAATACACTCTTGGCTGGAAATGGTTATGGGGAGAACAACCAGGATCTCCTCTATGATATCTTTTTTTTTTAAATTTTATTTTAGTTTTGGGTCGCACCTGGCAAAAATTAATGCAGAGCCAGGGATTACTCCTGGCTCTGCACTCAGAAATTAACTCTTGGCGGTACAAGGGTGAACCATATGGGATGCCAGGGAAGGAATCTGAGTCAGCTGACAGCAAAGCAAATGCTCTCCCCACTGTCCTAATATTCCAGTCCCAATACCACTTCTTTAGGGTGTGTCTTTCATTTTGTGTTAAAATGAAATGCAAATTACCTATGCATACAAAAATACTTATATAATTTATTTTTATTTATTTTATGTATTTATTTATTTGCTTTTTGGGTCACAACCGGCAATGCACAGGGGTTACTCCTGGCTCTGCACTCAGGAGTTACTACTGGTGGTGCTCAGGGGACCATATGGATTGCTGGGAATCAAACCCGGGTTGGCTGTGTGCAAGGCAAATGCCCTACGCACTATGCTATCACTCCATCCCCAGAACATACTTTTATAAAAGGAACAGTTTATTGAAGTTATAGACTAGTCCTTGGAAAATATGATACCGCACTGGTCAATGGTATATAAACTGAGACAAGATCTTGACGTTAGTGTATTTTTAGCAACTGTAAAACCAATATTCAACCAATCAGATTCAGCAAGACAGAGTAAAAGCTTGGAGGAAAAACATAGCATATGGGGGCTTGTCAAATATATAAGTCCCAAATCTGTGCTTGAATCTTTTGGCAGAAACTGTGGATTAAAAGAAACTCTAGTTTGAAAGATTCTTTGTCAGTTTCGTCTGCTAGTACAATTTCTTTTCTTTATTCTCTCATCTCCTCTTACTTCTCTTGTCTTTACTCTACCCACATTCACTCTTCCCCCTTCTTCCCCTTTCTTCTTGCTATTCTTTGTTACAGCCTTGGTTTCAAGTTGATGAATTTTGCATGACTTTTCCCCATTTATTACCTTTATCCAATTTTTTTTGTTACATAAGCGAACGCCTCTGTTTTGTGTGGACACAATCCCATAAGATTTTGTTTTCAAATGCTGTTTCTGTCACCACAAGTCACTTATCCATCAGTTTCTATGCTACGGATACTTCTTACATGAACCTGAGACTACAGACACATGTGAACCGTTGTGAAATAGCAATAAGGATCACTAGAAAAGATCTCAGGAACCAGATACTTTGCATTTACCTTTTTCAGGTTAGGTTTTTAACCAAAAAGGACTATTCTACTAGTACGTGTGAAAATGCTTCCTGGTAGAAAATGTGGTCCCAGTCTTGAAGCCATTATTCTTAATGCCCTTTCTCTGAGGATTGCATAGATAAGAGACCAGACCTAGGGAATCTATCATATGCAGAACATAATCATAGGGAGTGAGCAACAGAAAGACAAAGGCAACAGAACTGAGCTTACACATTGAATGAAGGGTGGGAAGGGATCCTTGAGACACTGGTGGAGAAAATGATGCTTTCTGTTGGTGGGTGTGATGTTGAGATGATGTGTGCTTGAACCCATCATCAATGCTATTCCAAATCATGGCACCTCAATAAAAATGGGGAGGAAAAGAAACCATAGAACAAACAAATCCATAGTACCTCGAGTTGATGTTCATTTATGCACACCATTTAGTAACTTTTCTTACTCAGGACTTTTCATGCACAGTGGGTAGTGCATTTGCCTTGCATGTGGCCAACCCGGGTTTGATTCCTTGGCCCTTTCGAAGAGCCCGGCAAGCTCCTGAGAGTATCTCGCCCGCACAGCAAAGCCTGGCAAGCTACCTGTGACATATTACATATGCCAAGAGAGTAACAACAAGTCTCACAATGAAGTCTCACAATTACTGGGCCCGCTCGAGCAAATCATGAAGAAATCAAGAACAACGGGAGAACAGTGCTAGTAGAAAAAGATCTGAACTCTTTTCTTTCTGAATTTCTTTTCTTTTCCTTTTTGGCTGGCGAACATTAGCCACAGCAGGTCAAGGAAAAGGCAGGTATTCAGGCAGGTTAGCTGCTTGTGCCTGAGGTTGTATATTCTGGAAGTTTTGAAGGTGAATATGATTCACTTTCTAAATTGAGGGTCACAGGGAGCAGAGAGATCTCTCAGTAAGCTGTGACCATGGCTTGCATGACAGAGGTCTGAGTTTGCACCTGGATACCACCTGGTCCACAGAGAAATGTCTGGAGAGACCCCGAAGCACCGAGCCAAGAGTCTCCCCTGAGCACTGCTTAGCTGGTCCCGAAAATAGAAAGTCCCACCTGACAATGGTAGAGAAGCTATGTGCAACTGCTGCTTAAACGCATTAGTAAGTTAATGATATAACTCTAGCTGGTTCAGTCACATCAAGTTGAATAACAGACAATGTTAAAAAATACTCAATGTTGCCATTTAGGTTATTGCTTATGTTTTGCTATTTCAGGTAATGCTGCTATCAATATTCTTGGCAATGTCATTGCACAGAATAAGGGAGAGTTTCTATATCTATTCTATAGTATTGCTGATTGTACATGCCATTCACTTGGATTAATATATTGCCAAAATTCTCGTGAGAATCTGTATTGTTTTTCAGGTCTGTTTTTTGTTTGGTTTTGTTTGGGGCCATACCAGGACATACTGAGAGATTATTCCTAGCTCTACCCCCAGGATTTATTTCTGGCAGTGCTTGGGGGATTATATGAGGTGACAGGGTCGAACCTGAGTTAGCCATGTGCAAGGCAAGAAACTCTGGACTATCACTCCACCCCCTTGATTTTCCTGTTTGCTTTTGGGAGCATACCTGGTGTGCTCAGGACTTACTCTTGGCTCTGTGCTTAGGATCTCTCCTAGAGGGGATCCCTGTGAAGTACTGGGACTAGAACTTGGAATCACAGTGTGCAAGTTAACTGCCTTACCCCTATACCAAGTATCTGTCCCAGGTCTGATTTGCAGACCTTCTATTTTGTGAGGGGCACTGATACATTGGAGTCTCCAGGGATAACTCTAATGCTTGGACTCACTTTTTGCATAACAGCCTGGGGTCCTGAGGGCCATGTGATTTTTTTTTTACTTTGGTACACTATAGTAATATCAGGAGGCCTGGAGCCTTTCCTGACATATCTCAGCCAACGGTTTCAGCAGTTTGATGCAAGAACACAAGGACGTGATGTTTGACGATTACAAAAACCACATAGGTGGTGCTTGGGGACCTCCAGAATTACACCTGGAAGTGCCCAGACTGTCCAGGGCTGCACCCAGCCACGCATGTAACCCAGTAGCCCATGCATGTATGTAGCCCATGCATGTAGTACCACATAGCCCTGTAGGTATGAGCAATGCCAGCCATATGTGAGGCATGCTTCTTAAACTCTGAACCATTTCGCCAGCCTTCTGGGGACCCTGCGGTGTCAGAGACTGACTTGCTCCTCACATATATATTAGTCCTTTGTGCTAACTCCATTATCATCCTCAAACATTTTATATATTTTTTACCTTTTGATTATTTTGTTTGTTTTGGGCCATCTCTGGTAGTGCTCAGGATTTACTCTTGACTCTGTGTTCAAGGACCACTTCTGGTGGGGTTCAGGGGACCATGGAGGAAGCTAGGGATTGAACCCGGGTCAGCCACATGCAAGGTTAAGTGCCCTACCTGCTGTATTATTACTCCAGCCCCTACTTTTGATGTTTAAATCGGTTTCCAAACAAGAGCTGAACATTGCACTTTTTAAAAAGAATTTTCTTTTTCAGTGAAGCAGGACAGATTTTATTGAACAAAATTTACCAAAGAAAATTTGAAAGAGATAAAGAGAGGAATACATGCTTAAGAGAGAATATGGTCTTCTCCAGAGTGGAAACTAAAGAAGAGAGAGATGGGTGTTCAAGGGAGAACTTCAACGAGGCCTGTGTTTTTGTCTTTGTAAATCTATGGATGTTTCCTTTTTTTAATTTTTGTTATTTGTTTGTTGAAGAAGCACAGAGTATTTCCACCACATAAATTTTACAAGTAAGTAAATCATTTTGGAGTCTCTGAGGTCATTTTTCTGTTTTTCTACTACCTATGTTTCCTATGAATCAACAATTATTATTGAAGTCTTTATCAGATGGAAGGTTGGTTGTATGAGGTGAAGTAGTTTATAGGACGGGGTTTTTATTTCAATTTACTTCACAATGGAGAGCACAGAGGTTTGGCTGTCTATCACACTCAGTGGGTTTGGAGGTTGGCAGGTGAATGTTCAAAGATTTTAAGTATAGATCACTGTTGTATTGGTCAACCAGATATCTTTTCTAAAGCATAATCCCTCATTAGCTCCTTGAATTTCTTGAGGTAGATTTCAAGTAAAAAGACAAGTCAAATGGGTGGTTCTTTACCAAAGTTCAAATAATTATTCAGTTTAGTCACTTCCTCTAGCAGTGGTCACTGTGTACCTGTAGGTCAGTTTCTATTTTCTAATTATTTCTTTTAAAGTTTTTTTCTATGCTTGAAATACATAAATTTAACTTGAAGGAGAAAATGCATTTTCTATGTCTAAGGTTTTCCAACAACTTTATCTAGTGTTCTCCCCATCAGAGCTGTGTCACCATTTTCTCTGTTAAGTACTAGGGGACAGATCAATGAAGTCAGGAACTTGATAGTATCCGCTGGGGGATTTGCACAAAACTCCTGTCTTGACAACTATTTTCCTCTCCTGAGTCTCACCTTCTCAGCCTTAGGGCTCTGTCATGCTTTTCAAAGGTTTTTCGTTTAGATTGTGGCTTCCTGCCACACATAACTCCATAATTAGAAAAATGTCTTCCTGGAGAAACTTGACATGTTCTAGCAACTTTGCGGTTACAATTGGGTCCATTCAGGTTTTTTTCAGTTACTCAATATTTTTCTAGTTATCTTCACAGGCAGGTCTGTGGCAGAGAATGAAAGACTCTGATGAGAGGGGAGAGGGGCTGGAGAAATAGTACAGTGGTTAAGGTGGATGTCTGATCCTGGTTTGATCATCAGAACCACATGAGCCTCTTGAGCATTGCTAGATGCAACCCTGGAGTCTCCTTGGAATTATTTAGTGTGGCCCCAAGAGCATTGCTAGTGTAGCCTGGTAATTTCTGGTACCACAGGGCCTGACCAGCACTGCATCCTTGGGTGTTAGCATTGGACTTCTGACCCTATTTAAAAAGCATCATTTTGAAGTGGTCCCTAGGACACTTTATTTGGAAGGCTTCACTCTCAAATAAAAGAAACATTTTTTTGGGGGGTCACACCTGGTGATGCCCAGGGGTTACTCCTGGCTTTGCACAATCACTCCTGGTGGTGCTCGGGGGACCATATGGGATGCTGGGAATTGAACCTGGGTTGGCCGCGTGCAAGGCAAACGCCTTACCCACTGTGCTATTGCTCCAGCCCCCAAAAGAAACATTTTTAAAGCTCCATGATGGGTCAGTAGATAGTTCAGGAGTTAAGACATATACAAGGCCTGGGTTCAATCCCTAAGAGCACATTGCCTTCCTCCCATCCCCAGACATTGCTGGGTATGAGCCTGGAGCCAGGTATGTACGATCTTCAGCAGCAATTGCAGTGAACTATCCAGGTTCTCTAAGTATCACAGGATGTAGCCCCAAATTTCCCTGAATACCATTTGGGTGGTCCCTCCCCCAACCCTCCAAGGAGAAAAAAAAACACTCCATGGAAATAGACTGTGCATGTAAGAGGTGTTTGGCTTATCTTTTTATTTTTCTGATCTATCTAAATGCAGACATCAGCAAACGGCAAATGTTTTGAGGGAGAAGTTGAACATGTGTTAAAACTTCTTGTGCTTTTCATTTTTTCACACCCGCTTTATTTCTTTTTCAATGCTTGTATAGATAAAATAACTTGATATAAGTTTAAAATTTGCTTAAATAATGCATAATTAGAAGAGGAAGTCCCTGCAAGCATGTTAAATAATACATCCTAAAATAGAACATCATTCTTGGAATGCTTGCTAGTTTGGGGTGATAAGCTAGACGGGGGGCTTGGAAGAATCCAGACTTATGTTGTGGTTTTGATACTGACTAGCTTTGTCTTCCCAAAAGAGTCCCTCTATCATCCATGCTTCAGTTTTTTTATATTATTTTTTAATAGTATCCAATGATCTTCTATATGTAGACTCACAAGAGCTCTTCTGTCTTCTCTCCTCTCGTTGGCTGCATGGACCTGTATACTCAAAGTCTAGTCATTGCAGAAACTTAAAGAAGACCCTAAAGAAAAGCAGTGACAAACCATGTGCTCACTTCTCAGGTTTTTTTTCTGTGGAATTTTAAACTCATATATCCTCATTTAGAATACTCTCTAGCCTTGTCTTTGATGAACTAATGCCCTTGTTCTTGTTGGGAGCTATTTTGCTGTTTCCATCTATTTCACTCTAACTTACGCGAAAGTTTTATCAGGTTTCTTAAGTTCAGTATTTGCTCAACTGATGACTCTGAAAAAGATGATTCTTTCTCTTTTCAAAATGTTTCCTGAATTGATAGAGAAGGGAGCACCAAATAAAGGGTGTTTGAAGGATGCTCCCAGGAGGGGAGATGCATGTTGAAAGTAGACTATGGACTGAACATGATTGCCACTCAGTGCCTCTTTTGCAGACCACAACACCCAAAAGGAGAGAGAGAACAAAAGGGAATGCCTTGCCACAGAGGCAGGATGGGATGGGGGGGGAGGGGTTGGGTGTGGGAAGATCCTGGAATCCATGGTGGTGAAAAATGGGCACTGGTGGAGGAATGGGTATTTGATCATTGTATAATCGAAACCCAAGCACAAAAATTTGTAAATCTACAACTGTACCTCATGGTATTTCACTAATAAAAATTTTAAAAAAATGTTTCTGACTGGAGAACACTCCCACTCTTCAAAAAAATCCGTGCTTTGGGGCTGGAGGGATAGGAAAGCAGGCAGGGTGCTTGCTTTGCATGCTGTTAACCCTGGTTTGATCCCTGGCATCCCACAGGATCCTCAGAGCTGTAGGAGAAATGATCCTTGAGCACAGGACCAGGAGTAAGCACTGAGCACTGCTTAGCATCGCCAGAATGCCTACCCCAAACTGTTCACATATTCTACACAATTTTAAAATGATCATTGTCATTTACCTTGTTGCAAAGGATATTACATTTCTGCATCTCTCCGTTTTTTTCACAAATTATTGATGCCAATTTTCCTTTTCTTATAGCAAGCTAGCTTTAAGAACTTTAAGAACACAATTTGTGTCAATTTGTCATTCTGCACTACCCACACCCCCTCATCCAAACATTGAGAAATAAAAAAGAAATCATGTGTTTTCATATGTAGATTAATTAGTAAAAGTAAAAAGTAAAGACCCTCCCGTTGATCATCGATTTGCTCGAGCGGGCCCAGTAACGTCTCCATTGGAGACTTTGTTGTTACTGTGTCTGGCATATCGAATACTCTCGGTAGCTTGCCGAGCTCTCCGAGAGGGGCGGAGGAATCGAACTCAGGTCGGCCATGTTGGCTGCGTGCAAGGCAGACGCCCTACCCGCTGTGCTATCGCTCCAGCTCATAGGATACTTTAAGAAAAAAAAGTGCTTTTAAAAATTGGGGTCTCTTGAGTACTATCAGCAGTGTTCTCAATCACAAAACTGTAACTATGCCGTGATTGCTGTTGGTTTTTTTGTTTGTTGTTTGGTGGGGGGGGAGGGGAGTCACAAAGAAAAACAAAAAAAAGTGCTATTACAGAAGAGAGAAATGAATTATCTGGGGCCTACAAAGATAAATGATCACCTGTTTATAGTAAGTGTTGAATGAATGAGTAATGAGTAAACAAAAGCTAACAGAATAAATTATTAATATTAAAATGTGTCTTTTAATATTAATAATGTAAATTATAAAATATTAAAATTAAAATATTATACCTGTAAAGGTGATTAGAGGCTGCACCAAAAGCCTCCATCCCTCTCGGAGAGCCCAGCAAGCTACTGAGAGTATCCTGCGCACACGGCAGAGCCTGGCAAGCTACCCGTGGCTTACTCGATATGCCAAAAACAGTAACAATGATGGTCCTCATTCCCCTGACCCTGAAAGAGCCCCCAATATGCCATCAGACTATACTAGCACATGACAGGGTCGAATGGATAGGTTACTGGCACCCACTCAAGCAAATCGATGAACAACGGGGTGATAGTGATAGCAATAAAATATGTCTTGAGTGGATCACTTTGGTATTTGCAAGAATATCACTTAATCACTTAATCACTTAACTTCCCGTTAGTCGTCGATTTGCTCGAGCGGGCGCCAGTAACGTCTCCATTTGTCCCTGTCGCGTGCTAGTGTAGCCCAATGGCATCTCTTCGCTCCGGGAACATGGAGGGCCTCAAACCGATCGTTCATGATCTTGACAAAGAAGTCTGACCATCTGGTAGGTGGGCGGCCACGCGGTCTCTTGACATCCCGTGGAATCCAATCAGTAACAGCTCTAGTCCAACGGTCGTCTTTAAATCTCATTACGTGACCAGCCCATCTGATTTTCGACACCTTGGCATATGAGACAGCGTCCCTGATCCTTGATCGTCAACGGATGTCAGAACTCCGGATTCGTTCTCTCATTTGAGTGAAACGTGATATTCCAAGCATAGCTCTTTCTATTCTTCTTTGGGAGACCTGAATGGCGTTCTCATCTTGTTTGCGTAGGGCCCAGGTCTCTGAGGCATATGTTAATGCAGGAAGAACAGTGGAATCAAAGAGATGTGCCCGGAGCCGGAGGTTCTTCGTCCTCTTAGCTATTTCTTCGACGTTCTTGAAGGCGTTCCAAGCCGCTCTCTTCCTCCTGCGCAGCTCGGGTGCCAGGTCATTTGTCATGTTGACCTCTCGACCTAGGTACACATAGCTGTTGCATTCGGAGATGGTCGTTCCATTGAGAGCGAATGGGGCATCAGGAACAAGGCTGTTTCTCATAAACATTGTCTTCGTAAGATTCAGCTGTAGTCCTACCTTCCCACACTCACGGTCAAAGTCGGCCAGCATTTGTGCCGCTTGGCTGATGTTTGGTGTTATTAAAACAATGTCATCAGCAAAGCGGAGGTGGTGTAGTTGCCGACCATCTATCTTCACTCCCATTCCTTCCCATTCCAGTCGTCACATGATGTTCTCGAGGGTGGCGCTGAAGAGTTTCGGTGAAATGGTATCACCCTGCCGCACCCCTCTCTTGACATCAACGATCACTTCTTTGTAGAATGGTGAGATCCTGGTAGTGAATCCGCAATACAGCTCACGGAGGATACTGATGTATTGGGCTTGAATGCCCTGATTGGCTAGGGCTTCAATGACTGCTTCCGTCTCAACAGAATCAAAGGCCTTCTTTAAATCAATGAACGTTAAGCAGAGCGGCATCTTGAACTCCCGAGAAACCTCAATGAGCTTGGTTACCGTGTGGATATGGTCGATGGTGCTGAATCCTTTGCGGAACCCTGCTTGCTCACATGGTTGTCCTTCATCTAGTGTTCTGCCAATCCTATTCAGGATGACTCGAGTGAACAGCTTGTAGATGACAGACAATAGGCAGATCGGGCGATAGTTGCCAATGTCATGGATGTCTCCCTTCTTGAACAGTAGTACGGTCCTGCTGGTTTTCCATTGGGATGGAACCTTCATTCAGACAGGTAGCGAGTGAAGAGCCGAGCCAGTGTATTGATGAGTACTGACGGCAGGTTCTTCAGGTGTTCAGGTCTGACCTTGTCTGGGCCGGGTGCTGTTTGCTTCTTTATCAACGAAATGGCGTGTCGGATTTCGGAAGGGAGAACGTTAGGAACGCCATACCCATCCTGTGGAATTTGGTATGTCAGCAAGTGGACATGGCTATCGAAGAGATTTGAGTAGAAGTCATGGATAATCTTCTCCATTGCCGTTCTGGAGGATGTGATGGATCCATCAGGACGTCGGAGGGCAGTCATCTTGCTCTTATAGTTGGCAAAGGACAGGCGGGCCTTACGAATACTTTTCCCGGCTTCTGCCGCATCTACCAGTACTTCTGCTCTTCTCTCTTTGAGGTCTTCCTTGATCGCATCTCTGCACTGCTTTGCAAGCTCGGACGTTAGCTTGCGGTTGCCTGAGGCATGCGCCAAACCACGCTGGCGAATTAGCTCAAGAGTTTTCGAAGATAGGCGACTTTTTGTGGCTATCTCTCTCTTGGCGTTCCTCACACATTCATGGAGGTGCTGAACCAGTCGATCGTATTCCTCGTCAATGTTGTCAACAATGGCGTCTTCCCATGTTGCCGCAATAGTACCAAAGAGTTCCCAGTTGGTGGTCGTTCTGGGAGTTCTCTTTTTGAACTTTGCAGCCCTTTCTCCCCGCTCTGTGAAGTAGAATTTTGCACGAAGGAGACGGTGGTCCGATCCCGTTCGAAATTTTGGGACAACAGCGACATCAGTCAGGCAAAACCGTCGATTGAATATGATGTGGTCTATTTCGTTGTGGAATCGTCCACCGGGAGACTCCCATGTCCATCGTTTAGATTCTGCCTTCTGGAACTGTGAGTTACCATGAATGGTCTTGGTCGACATGATGAACTCAGACAGTCTCTCACCCTGTTCGTTCCATTCTAGGCCATGGATCCCGATGTGAATTTCTTCAGCTGATCTTCTCGGTCCTATCTTGGCATTAAAATCACCCACAATGATCTTGTAGAAGGTGTGGTCTTCTTTATAGAACTTCTCTAGCTCCATGTAGAACTTCTCGATTTCTCTTTCATCATAATGAGATGTTGGTGCGTAGACAACGAAGATAGAAACTGCAGGCAGTGAGCCACATCTATTCAAATGTAAACGTCCGATTCGGGTTGTTAGGCATTCGAATGAATCAATGCTCTTGGCCAAGTTTGTGTTGACAAGGACACCGACGCCTCCAACACCTCTTTTATCGCATGTTCCGAGGAACAATTCTTCTCCAGTGTCGAAAACGGCATGGTGAGATTTGTGCCTTCTTGTCTCGGTCAGACCAATGATGTCGTACTTGATCATTCGCGCTTGTACCATCAGGTCCTCGATGGATGCATCTGATGCTAGCGTACGTGCATTGAAAGTACAGACGATCATTTTTGTCTTCCTTCGTTGTGGCAGCCTAGGTCGGCCTTGAGATTTTATCGGCCTCTCCTTTCTCATCCTTCTCAGTGCTGCCATGTCGGTGAAGCCTTCAGGGTCAGGTGAATGAGGCCAGTTGTAGTTACTGGTTTTGGCATATCGAATACACAGCGGATAGCTTGCCAGGCTCTTCTGTGCGGGCGGAATACTCTCGGTAGCTTGCCAGTCTTTCCGAGAGGTATAGAGGCTTTTGGGGTGACCTCTAATCACCCTTGTAGGTGTTACCATATTTGAACCCTATCAAATATGGTACGACAATTGCAAGAATATAAACATTACTTATTGATTTTATTACTAATATCTAAATTAATCTAGTATTAAATATAAAACTAAAACTTAAATTAAAAATTAAGTAAAATTAATTTAAATTTTTTATTTGGAGGTCACACCCAAAAGTATTCAGGGGCTACTCCAGATGCTTCTAAGATGGGGCTTAGGGCACCACGTCATAGCACTGATCAAGTTCAGGCCTGATGCATGCAAAACACATGCTCCAAACTATTGAGCTATCTCTCCAGTCTGAAATTTAATATTTTTCTTAGTAAAACTGTATATATATAAAAACTAAGTAAAGTAAAAGTAAAGGCCCTCCTGTTGATCATCGATTTGCTTGAGCGGGCCCAGTAACGTCTCCATTGGAGACTTTGTTATTACTGTGTCTGGCATATCGAATACTCTCGGTAGCTTGCCCGGCTCTCCGAGAGGGGCGGAGGAATCGAACTCGGGTCAGCCATGTTGGCTGCGTGCAAGGCAGATGCCCTACCTGCTGTGCTATCGCTCCATTGCTAATTGTGTTTTTTTCCTATATGTAGGTTTTAACTGAAGGTTCCTTTTGCTACCTTATTTTGCTCTCCTATATTTTATAATTGTCATGAGAGATATTTTTCACACTTTAAATATAAAAAGCAAAGGTTGCCGTGATTACAAAAAATGCATAAATTCAGGAGTAAAATTTTCTCTCCTCTCAGTCTTAGCCCATAACCTAAGATAGTATATGACACCTATTATATATTTTATTTTGCCAAAACCCTTTTATGTAAAAGTTCTAAACTATATGAGGATCCACTAAAAAGATCAAGAAGAAAGTATAGTTATCAGAAATTCATACTAATATATTTAATGCAAATCCATTCTAATAAATTTAATGTAAATTTTAATATAATTATAAATTAATAGAAATATATTTGATGTAAATTAGAACTTGTTTTTAATACAGAATTCTTGTATGTGAATCTGCAGATTTCTGTAGTACATTAAACATTTGTTCTGTAAACAAATGCTTTATTTTACATAAATTTACATTAGATTTTAAGCATTTATTCTCACATTAAGCATCTTTACTAAGAGAAAAGCAAAATTAGAAAATGACTGTTACATAAGAGGAGGAGAATTTTGCTATGTTCAAAGATAAAT
Organism: Sorex fumeus; assembly: GCF_029834395.1. Classification (NCBI taxonomy): domain Eukaryota; kingdom Metazoa; phylum Chordata; class Mammalia; order Eulipotyphla; family Soricidae; genus Sorex; species Sorex fumeus. Next base: position 18,282,690 of record NW_026606118.1, read on the forward strand.
CTGAGATCCAACATTTCCAAAAAGATTTTTTAAAAAATATTTTATCTGATTTATGACAGAGGAAGAAAAATAAGGATAATAAAAACTTAAAATCTTCACTTCAAAATAACAATTTGCCAAAAGGTAAAATCTTTACTTCAGGATGCCCTAGACGTTGATCTATTCTTGGCACCATCTATAAAAATTAACTCAAGAGACATTACAATCATCTATTGGATAGACCTGTGGCAGCTGGATGACAAGGTTTACGCTACAATTGCAAGAAAAAAGTGTCTTTGCACTTTCTGTCTGTCTGATTCTGGCCGCCCAGATCTAATAGTGGAAGGAATACCGAAGAAAAATAAAGAATATATTCAATTAAGAGACTTCATACGAAGTAAGAACTTGTTTTGTGCAAAGAATCATCTAACATAATTTAGTTTTTTTAAAAAGATGCATTATAACTGATCAAGCGGTTCTATGGCCATGATCCCAGAGACACACAAGCGAAACTTGGAACCTAGCGGCTTTTGGCAGAAATGCATTAGGATTTCGCATTAGGTTGCCAATGGGCCATCCCAGGTGGGAAAAGTGCTGTCCCCCTGCCTTTTCCCCCTGATGGCTCGGTGGCTGCCATCTTCCAGAGGCCATTAGACAGTCAGGTAGGGGCCCATAGTGTTGAGATATGCAGGGCCTCATGGGGTGTGGGTGGTGCCCATCCTTGACCTCCCCCATCCCAATGAGACCCCAAATGGACTTTCTGGCTACTGATCAAGCTGCTTAATGACCATGATTCCAGAGACACACAAGCAGCTTTTGGCAGAAATCCCTGCTGGGAACCCAGCAGCTTTTGGCAGAAATCCCTCCAGATTTAATTCATAAAATTTCAGAATTCCAAAATCATATGCTAGCCATAATAAGCAATAGAAAACAAATTGTTCAATGTTGACTTTTCAGCAGGTCTGAGCATTGAGGGAAAATCCCTAATAATAATGGTGGGTCTGGTGTCAAAATGAATGTAACCAAAGTAGAAAGAGAGTAATGTGGAAATCATCTGCCACACAGGTAGGGGGATGGGGTGGGATGGGGGGTATACTGGGATTTTTGGTGGTGGTAAATGTGCACTGGTGAAGGGATGGGTGTTTCATCATTGTATGGTTGAGACTTAAACCTGAAAGCTTTGTAACTGTTCTCACGGTGATTTAATAAATAAATTTAAAAAATATAAAAAAGAGATACATTACAGTAAAACTCAGTTATAAAGTTTCTAAAAGAAAACAGGAAATTTTTAGAACCTTAGAGTATAAAGATATTCTCTACAGTAAAGCATTATTCATAAAATAAAAACAAGAAGTTGGATTTTATTCAAAACATACCACTAAGAACTGAAACATTCACCTGAAAAAAAAAAAAGAACTTGTACCTGGATTACAAAACCAAGTTTTATAAACCAATATAACAAAATATGATTGACCTAATTAATAACAATAAAATTGGATAGAAATTTTATACAAGAAGGGATAAAAATGGCCATAAGTATATTAAAAGACTCTCAAGATCATTACTCATCACAAAAATGAAAATTAAAACTATAATTAAATACTACCACACATATTAATGAGGCTAAAATGTAAAAGACTATCAACACCAAATGTATCTCATACATTCTTATTAGGAAATAAAAGTACAAAAAATTACAGTTGAAATATGACAATTTCTTAAATATGCACCTGCCTTACCATCAAGCAATCTCACTGCTAGCCATATACCCCCAAGAAATGGAAATAAATGCATATAAAAACAAGCTACATGTATGCTTTCTATAGTGTTATTTGTAGCAATAAGAGTTGGAAAGAGTCCAATAACGCATCCACAAAGTATACTAATGAATTCCAGTCTACTCATGCAATGTAATACTACTCACCAATTAAAAAAATATGTCAATTAACCATTTATACATGCAAGAAAGTTAGATGTCTCTCAAAAAAAAAAAGAACAGAGTATCTGCAAAATGGTTTCTCTTTGAATAACAGGCCAGATAATTTCTGGGGAGAGAAATTAGAATAGTGAGTGGTACCTGTTGATGAAGATTGGAATAGATACAAAGGGACATGGGGATTCTTTCTAGGGTGATGAGAGTGATTTAAACCTTGATTGAAAGCTTGTCACAGGCTGTATTGCACACTTGTATCATATTGCCACCAGTATTTATGCCAATTGCTATAAATATGAGATGAAATTTTGTATTTTTCTGTTATTGAATAGGGAGCCAGAGAGATAGAGCATTTACCTTATATGAAGCCAACCCAGGTCTGTCTCCTGCACTCCATATGGCCTCTTGAACCCAACTAGGAGTGATCTCTGAGCAAAGCTAGGAGTAAGCCCTGAGCACCACTGTTGTGACCCAAAAAGCAGCAAGAAATGTGGACCAGAGAGATACTATAGTGAGTAAAGCTCTTGCATATACAGTAAGACTTTGTATGCACCAAACATGGATTCTCTTCTCCACATTTTATATGCTTCTCCCTGATCCCAATCAGTACAGGGCCAGGAGTAATCCCTGAATAGTGTAGGGTGTGGCCTAAAAGCAAACAAAGAAAAAAAGTAAAAAAAAAAACTAAACTAAAAAACCAAAACAAACAGAAAAACTGCTATAAAATAAAGTAATAAATTTATAAAATGTGAATATGTAGCCATTTAAAAGAAATTCAACATCCTTGAAGAAGTAAGCAAAACAATAGGTAAAGGCCCTCCCGTTGATCATCGATTTGCTCGAGCGGGCCCAGTAACGTCTCCATTGGAGACTTTGTTGTTACTGTGTCTGGCATATCGAATACTCTCGGTAGCTTGCCGGGCTCTCCGAGAGGGGCGGAGGAATCGAACTCCGGTCGGCCATGTTGGCCGCTTGTAAGGCGAATGCCCTACCGCTATGCTATCGCTCAAGCAAAACAATAGCAAAAAGATATTATGGTTATAGGTTAAGAGTTTTAAAATTTAAAGATTTGTGATTATACATTGAAAGAATATTGTATATCTGATACTGACTTAAGGCAGCAACAGCAGTACATTTTCCTATAAATTCATATGCACTTCCTAAAAATGGGCAGCAATGTATCTTATCAAAGAAACATCATCACATATTTTATCAGAGAAATATATTATCCTAAGTATTAGTAGAAGCAAAGTTTTCCATTAAGTCAACTGAAACATATGAAAGATTCTTAGCACAGAATGTATGCCCTAAATTTTTGGTTGTTTGTTTTAAGCACCACACCTGGCAGTGCTCAGGGCTTACTCCTGACTCTGTACTCAGAGAGTGCTCTGTACTCTGTACTCAGAAAGTACTTTGTGGTTCTTTGAGAGAATTTGCGTCGGAGAGGTTATGTGGTGTCACCCATATATAGACACAGGTCATCTGTATGCAAGATAAGCATCCTACCCACTGTGCTATTACTCTGGCACCAGCATACTGATTTCATTCAAGAAAAATTCATGTTTGCTGGACTTTTTGAAGATCAACTGTTTCTGATAAACAGAAGCTAATTAAATGGCATGATCATAAGGCCTGGAGGTAAGCAACATTTATTTTCTGGCAGAACTAAGATTAAGTGAGAATAAAATTAAAGGAAACTATAGTATGTATATATACTCAGATAATGTTGATATGGTTAATATATTTTGTTATATTATTATTTTGCTGTTTTGACATAGCTAGAGGTGCCTAGGGCTTATTTCTGGCTCTTTGCTTTAAAAAATGTTTTTTATTTTAGTGAATCATTAGGAGATGCAGTTATAGACTTAGAAATGTTGATGATTACGCTTCAATCAAACAATGTTTGAGTAACCATCCCTCCACCAGTGCCCATTCTCTACCACCAATGTTCCCAGTGTCCCTCCCGCCACCCCCTCCCCTTCCCATCCTCTGCTTCTGTAGCTACTTGGTGCCAATATTGCAAACCATAACACCCAAAAGGAAAGAGAGAGCAAGAGGAAATGTGTCTGGCTCTGTGCTTTTATCAGTCTTGGACGTTCTTGGGGAGGATCCACAATGCTTGGGATTGAACTCTGGTTAGCTTTGCACAAGGCAAACATCCTATCCATTGTTATATCTCTCTACCTGGTAAAACTATGTTCAAAGGATGGATGAATTGTAGTGTATACTAACTTTTTTTTTCGATAACTAATCATCAGGGGCAGTATACTTATTCTAAGACCTTTGTATATTTTGTGAAATAATATAAATCTATACATCTGAGATCATTTATTTCTATCATCCGTTTCCTTGGGAACTAGGATAAAGGAAAGATATATGTAGCAAATGATAACACAGGAGTTGCCTGTGATTTTCTGGATCATACAGGCTGAGCAAAGAATATAACTGATAGTCCACAGAACACTAATTCTGAATTGGTTCTTAAACCTACCAATATATCCTCACAATTTACCATCTCTGAATGATATTATGGCATATGAATATGGAGTGTTTACAGGTAGAGTGTGATAAGCATAATTTAGAAATTATCTCCACTGCTAAAGATAAAAAAAAAACAACTAAACAACTAAAGCCTACGGAAGTATGCGACCAACATAATGTGCTTCTGAGGACTATGCGCAAAGATGGGTGACCTTGACACTCTGTAGGAAGATTGGCATAGCAGCACTGTGAGGAGAAACAATGGTTTCAATGCCACGGTAAATTATGATACCTCAGTAAAAAAGAAAAAGAAAAGAAAGTGCCTCCCAATGGTCCATCTGGGACCTGGTCGGTGGTCTTGCTGTTACTCTCCCCACCATTCACTGCTGCAGTCATGGCATGAGAGAGATCCTACAGGAGTTGAGGAGTTTGCCTTGCATGCAACCAACCCTGGCTCAATCTCAGCACAGATCACAGCTGAGTGCGATCCAAAAACCCAGAGACCACCCCCCCGCCTCCACAAAAAAAATCTATGAGCAGAGTAAAACTTGTATTAAACAAGTTCATATAATAAGAATGCAATATGTCAAAACTCTAATTTGACTTTTGATGAGGAATTATACAGGATTTAGAATCACTGTCACTGTCACTGTCCTCCCGCTGTTCATTGATTCGCTCCAGCGGGCTCAGTTAAGTCTCCATTGTGACACTTGTTAATAACTTGTTACTGTGTTTGGTATATCCAATACATCACAAGTAGCTTGCCAGGCTTTGCCATGCAGGCGAGATACTCTCGGTAGCTTGTCAGGCTCTCCAAGAGGAGTGGAGGAATCAAACCTGGGTCGGCTGGTTGGGCCACATGCAAGGCAAATGCCCTATCCACTGTGCTCTCGCTTCAGCCTGGGATTTAGAATATTAAAATGAAAGCAGAGAGACTTCTAAATAAGAGAAGACAATAATTAATGGTGAAGGAATTGCAGTGGCAAAGTTCAATACTAAACATTTTTGTGACAGTAGTCTAAGATAGCTTGTTCCATACATTTAGTTCTAAGGATCATCTTCTCATTTGGGTTTAAATTTCCAGAGGCCCCATGGTCACCGGCCATTTCTAATGCTTGTTTCAGTCACTGCTTTTCTGTCATTTCATGTTTGAGCAATGTCCCCCTTTACAGATCACTCATGCTGTACATGTGCCCTTTACAGATCACTCATGCTGTACATGTGCTTGTACATTTTATCTAGTAATAGTTCAAATGTTAGACTTTGGAGTCAAACAACTCCAGGGGACTCCACAGGAGATGGGTATTAGAACTGAATTTTGTCAATGAAAACTTTTTCCTCTATGCTTATTTCATTTGACCTCTCATTGTCAAAGCCTTAGATCAAGTTTCTATTATCTCCCACCTAGACCCTGCCACAGCCTCCTTGCTGAGACCCAGCCTTTCTTCTTGATCTCCGGCACATCTCTGGCACTAAAGATGGAGTGTGAGTTCTTTAGTATACATCTCACCAATCACAGAATACCTGTTTAGTTACTTCAGTGAATTGCCACTGTTCAGAGGATGAGATGCAAGAGAGTGCACCATCTGGCCATAGGTAACCTTCACTCTCTTAGAAATTAGCACTTCCCATATTTCTTGACTCCAGACATCTGGGTAATCCCCCAATGGTTACCATTTCAGACAGCCTCAGTATTAAAATCCCCTATTAATTTCCTCCCATCTTTTACTAAACCCCCCTTTTCGTCAGATGTCTGAGCCTCCTCCTAGAAACATTTACAAATTCTATGCACTGGATCTGGTTAGATTCATCTAATGATACTCTAAAAGACCATGTATTTATCGTTATATTCACTTGACTTGCAATTACTCATCCAATATCTGGTATCCTGGTTAGATTTCGGTTTAAACAAAAAGATAAAGTGGATCTGTTTTGTTCATCATGAAATTCTTGCATTTGTCCTCCACCACTAGAACATACTAGGTGCCAGAAAATCATTTGTAGTTTCAATGAGTGCTTTTCTTTGCAATCTTAAAAGAATTACAACTGGCCTTGACAATATTCTAACGACCAGAGCAAAAATGACTGAACATGAGAATTGAAGCTGAAATAAATTTTGGCCTTGACCCTTCAGAACTAGATAAATATTTTTATAGGAAATCTTGTATAGAAATTCTTATAGGCCCACCAACATATTTTTTCTCATTTCCTCCACATCATCTCACAAAATAGTCCCTCTGCTGAAAACACTCTGTACTTTTTCACTGTAACCCACTATATTAACATGTAGAGTAGACTATAGACCAAACATGACTGTCACCCATTGCCTCTTTTGCAAACCACAACACCCAATAAGAGAGAGAGAACAAAAGGGAATGCCCTGCCACAGAGGCAGGGTGGGATGGGGGGGGGATGTGGGGTGGGAGGGATACTGGGATCCGTGGTGGTGGGAAATGGGCACTGGTGGAGGGATGGGTATTTGATTATTGTATAACTGAAACCCAAGCACAAAAATTTGTAAGTCTGCAGTGTACCTCATGATGTCTCACTAATAAAAATTAATAAAAAAAATCACTGTCCATAGTTCTAAGATCATGTTCTTAGACCATGTTCCATGCTAGAGACCTCTACAACTGTGCCTTCTAAACATATGATACTTCTTGAATCTTAAGGGCTTTATATTTTTTTGAGTTGGCGGTAGACCTATAACTGTCCCTTCCACCTCTAACCTATTGCCATATATTATTAAAATTTTACTTTGATAATTTTGGGAATAAATGTATATATTTTTTCTATTTTTCATTTTTCTCATGGGAACATCATCTATCTTTTCTATAACATTGAAAACAAATAATATAACTTGTAAAATGTTGATTAAAGAAAAACATTAATTTCTGATATTCATACCACAAACATACCACATCAAGTAAGTATGTTTTTATTTAGCAGTAAAAACATTTTTACAACATGAAAATCTTTATTGTTAATTGATATTTGTTTGTTTTTTGCAGCAGTTTTCTGAAGTAAACAAATTATTTTTATATTTCATAGCACCACTAGGGACTTGCCTGAATTTTGTTAGTAGATTATTTTTAAGGCGACCTATTTAGATAATTTGAAATAAAGTAAAATTATAAAAACACATTTGGTCAATAGTTAAGTAATTGCTGGCTTTCTTTTTTATTCTGCCCTGCATTACCCTGAATTGATATATAGATAAGCATTAGTAAGACTAACTCACCTTTTGCCTAAGTAGATGATAATTATTAGTCTGGCTCACTAATTACCACCATGCTTTAACTATTCCTTCCTTCCTTCCTTCCTTCCTTCCTTCCTTCCTTCCTTCCTTCCTTCTTTCCTTCCTTCCTTCCTCCCTTCCTTCTTCCCTTCCACCCTACTTCCCTCCCTTCTCTCCTCCTCTCTCCCTCCCTTCCCTACTTCCTTCCCTACCCCTACATTCAAAGTACTGGGATGGTTCTCTTTAGATTGATCATGATCTCCCAAGAAGGGAAGAAAGCAGATTTTTGAGGAGATGAAGAAGGTATGTGGAGTGCACAACATTTCTCCTCAGGAAGTTAGTTCTCCGTGTGATCCAGATAAAGTCCAAATGCTGTTACCGTAAGACACCTACTATATATTCTCCATATTCTTTCGATTGAATGATCCAGCCCATTTTGCCTAGATTAACTATAATTTACATTCAAAGAGTTGTAATTAATGAACTGAGAGGCTCTTTTCTTATGATCTGGAGCTTTCAAATTCATTGGTGCTTTCTCTTATCTTTTTTTTTTCATTCTGTAAACCATGGATATTATTTTATCTCCGGTTTACAAACATGCCGAATCACATGGTCTGCCTGCCCTTTGAGTTTTATACTGGACACTAACGTTAACAGATGGAATGCAAATGATCTCATCTTTCCTCAGTTGCAGCCAAGCCTGGACAGGTTGCCAAGCTATGTCAAACAGAGTGTCCTTCCCCAAATATATCTCACACCCCCAAATATATCTCACACAGAGTATCACTTGCATCACTCCATTTTCAGAAGATATTGCTTTCATCTTACAGGACACAAATATATTGATTTGATGGTAATTATCATGCATGTACCTAGTAAACTTGAAAGTATGATAGAAAATATTATGTTGGTGTATTGACTTCCCTACACCCTCCCTTATCTTTACATGTTAAGTGTCATTAGAAAATTGGGACTTTATTACACTTGATCTTAGACAGAAGGCCGAGAAGTGATGAAAATTGGGACTTTATTATCTGCTAGACATTTTAATCTTTTATGGATATTTCTTTTTAATCCTCCAAACAACCCCTTGAGATAAGTACCATCATGGTTATGTTTTTTAATTAATATTTCTAAATTAATAAGAAATTTACATAAGGACTAGTAGCTTATAAGAAAATAGGACACTGACTCAATTTGTCAATGAGTGTACATCATACCTTCTATCTTTCACCCAAAAGATTTCATCATAATAGTATACAGTAACAATAAACCACAAATGTTCTTATTAAATAGAAGAAGTTATTATGGAGATAACAGTAACAGCTACAAAAATATCAAGCAATTTTATTCAGATAAAATAGTTTTAGTCCCATTTTTTTTTTCTTAAAAATGAACATTGATGGGGGTATGATGCCGCCAACAGGTCAATCTGTACCTGTGAGGCGAGTGCATCAGCAGCCTTATGGCACCCTCAGACTTTCAGATACCCCAAAATTGCTGCTGTGCCTTTGGCCAGACCCCAAAAACTTTGGGGCAAAGTTTACCAAGAAAATAAATGGCCAAAAGTCAGGTATGTGTGAGACACATCCACAAACCACCTCCGGGTCAGCTATATAATTGGAAGCATGGACTCTCTGGTTCATGAATGAACTGCTTAACAGCCATGATCCCAGAGCCTCAGAAACAAATCTCGGAACCCAAAGGCTTTTGGCAGAAATGCATCCTATTCCTGCAGTAGGTTACTGGCGCTGGGCCACTCCAGGTGGGAATAGGTTTTGTGCCTTGGCCTGTTCCCCCTAGCGGCCTGGTGACCACCATCCTCCAGTGTCCACTGTACAGTCAGGTTTGGGCCTGCAGTGACGAGACAAGTGGGGCCTCACCAGATGGGGGTGGAACCGGCCCTTTCCTCCCCATCCCAACAAGACCCCGAGTCACTGCCTACAAACAGTCTCTCTGGCTCCTGATCAACCTGATTAATGGCCATGATCCCAGACACTCAGAAACAAATCTCTAATCCCAGCGGCTTTTGGCAGAAATGCACCTGGACCGCATACAAGGTGGCCGCCACCTCAGAGCTTATAGGAAAGCCAGGTATGAGCTGGCAGTGACGGGGCAATTGCAGTCTCATGGGAACGGGGGTGGTACCAGCTCGTCCTTCACACCCTACCGAGGTCATGAGTTGCCCCCCATGAGAGGCTTTCCAGCATGGCCATGGCTCCAGTGGCAAAAGGTCTTAATCCAGAGCCCGGCAGCTTGCAGCAGAAAAGTGAATGGACCATGTGTTAAACTACGGTGCTGTGCCTTCCCAGGAGTGAAAGGGTGTTACTCCCTTCCACCTTCCTCCCCCACCCCCCCACCCCCTGGCAGCGAGGTGGCCAGCAATGACTGGGCAACTGCAGTCTCATGGGAAGGGAGGCAGTACCGGCTCATCTTTCACGACCTACCATGCTCACGAGTTGCCCCCCACAAGCGGCTCTCCGACACGACCATGGCTCCAGAGGCAAAAGGACTTAATCCACAGCCCCGTATCTTGCGGCAGAAAAGTGAATGGTCCATGCATTAAACTACGGTGCCATGCCTCCCCGGGGGAAAAAGGTGTTGCTCCCTTCCACCTCCCCCCCGCCCCCTGCCGCAGCAGCAGGGTAGTCACTACCTCAGAGCTTATAGGAAAGCCAGGTATGAGCCGGCAGTGACGGGGCAACTGCAGTCTCATGGGAAGGGGGGCGGTACCAGCTTGTCCTTCAAGTCCTATCGAGGTCAAAGTTGCCCCCCCAAGAGTGGCTCTATGGCACAGCCATAACACCAGATGCACAGAAACCAATCTCATAATTATCTGGCTCTTTACAGAAATCCAAAATCATTATATGACTCTCATAACGAGCTATAGAAAACAAAGTATTTCATAATGCCTTTTCAGCAATTCTGATTGTTGGGGGGGAGGGGGGAATTCTAAACAATAATGGTGCATCTTTTGGCAAAATAATGAATGTAATCAGTGCAGATAAAAGTTAAGTAGAAATCATCTGCCTCACAGGCATTGGGAGGTGTGAGAGGGGGGTGTATTGGGGTTCTTGGTGGTGAAAATTGAATACTGGTGAAGGGAAAGGTGTTTGATCATTGTATGACCGAGACTTAAACCTGAAAGCTTTGTAACTTTTCCCACAGTAATTCAATAAATAAATATAAGAAGAAAAAATAAATAAAATCATGAAAAAAGTAAAGGTGGCGTTCATACCCAATTCAATCAGCTAATCAGTGGCTGAATAAATAGCATTACTCCTACATAAAAAAAATGAACATTGAATTTTCCTAGCCTGGGTTTCTTTATTTATATTGTGATGTTACATGTACCAATTTTGGCATTATGGATAGTGACATCAGAATGCCACTGAATTCAGCTAGAAGCTACATATTGTTAACATATAATGACATAAGGTTAAGAAAACATAAGAGACAAACATTGTTTGAAGAACTTGAATTTGTGTCAGTTGGGCAAATTTACTTGAATGAATGATAAAAGAAACTATATTTATTTGAAGATTCATCATAATCTTTGCCCCTGTGGGCTCAGCTTAGAAATTAGAAATGAAATTATGACTATTCAAAGTACCTGTGGGCTCAGCTTAGAAATTAGAAAAGAAAATATGACTATTCAAAGTACCTATGTCTATGTCGTTTGCAGAATGACTGTATTATTTACCAAAGGGAAGAAATAAGGTGACAATGATAACTGCGAATTTGTTACACCTGATTGGGATAGAAATGTTGAACCTTAGGGTTGTAATGTCATTCAATCCTCCCTGTTCTAAACACAGGCCTCTGCAGGAGAATATATCTAAACAACACAGAAATTGGCTATTTTCTTTCTAAGCTATGATTAAGGCACTTTTAGGTGCTGTAGGTGCTCTGATGAGTTTTGCATCTTCCAAGGAGTAAAGACACTTTGTTTTTGCTTTCGTTTTCAGGAGACACAAGGCTTTAACCCAGATAAACATTGGAAGGTTCAGAGACCACAATGCTGAAATGAAGAGATTCAAGGATTTCTAGTTTCTTCCAATTCACAAAGAAAACAGGTACCTTCCTGATCCCCAATTCAGATTCTCATTCTGCATACACATTGTTTTTTTTTTCACAAAGGAATTGTTCGTGTAAGCTATGAACTCTCCACCATCAGTTCTCAAAAAGCAAACCTTTCCCCTCCACCAGATGTCCCCTTACGTGTCCCAGATTACAAATCCAGATCTTAAACTGATTATAAAATCAACTCTATGAGTAGTATTTTTAAATTTAATTTAAGTTAGCAGCTTGAGATTTAGTCCTTTTTTTTCCTGTCAAGCAATACACACTTAGCTCAGTGAGAACTAGGATTGGCCATGAGAAACATGTTCTTGCATCATTGTCCCAGTTCTCGGCTAGTGTCAAATGGTGTTATTATAGTGACAGATTTCTGGGGCAGGCTGCCCAGTGCAGCTTCATATTCTCCTTTTCTATTTCTCATTTTCCTTTTTCTGTTGGCAATTCTTTTATATTATAAACAAGCTTAAATTGACCCTAATAGCTTTTGGGTTTCATAGTTTTCATAGGTTTCATAAATAGTTTTATCACTGTTCCACCTATTCCCTGGTCTTTGAAATACTGCCTAAATTTATTAATTACTTTAATGCCCAGTTTTTCAATTTATGGCAGGATAAATGTCTACCCAGATTACACCATTGAAATTACTCAAAGATAACCAAAACCATTTCTTGCAGATTCTAAATTCCATCTTCATAAAACACTCTGTCATGGGCTGAATGCATGAGTCCCTCCCTGGTCCTAACCCTGAATATGATGGTGTTGGGAAGTGCAGATGATATTTGGTGCCTTTGGGAAGGAAGCATAGTACCATGAGGTCATGAGGATTGGTTATCTGTAAGGCATTCTATGAGAACTAGAAGTCTTCCCTTAGTCCTTTCTCCCTTGTCCCCATCAATATATATATATATATATATATATATATATACATATATATGTTGATATATGGTCTTTGAGCTCATAACCTCTTCTTGATATATAAAAAGATATATATATATCAGAAGAAGTCGTTATGTGCTCAAAGACCATGAAAATAACTAAATCAAGGGGGAAAAATCTGGATATGGCAAAAACATGCCTCCAGACCCCATGCCAGACTGTTTCATTTGGAGCAACTCAGAGGGGGCAGATGAGGTCTCTCCCTGCTCCATCAGAGCCAGACCCAGCAGTCAAAACCTCCAAAACTCAACTGCCACCATGCTCACAGTCACTCTTCTCATGCTTGGACAGGTCTCATCCATGAGTGAATCTATTCATGGATATCTCATACTTTATACCATCAATATACCAGGAGTATGAAACCAAAATTGATGGGATTAAGGTAACCAATTTTAGGCGGAAATATATATACATATACATGTATATATATATATATATATATATATATATATGCACACAAGGTTCAACTTTTAGCAGCACGTTACTTATCTCTTATAGAAGGGCATGACTCTTGGACAAAATATAATAATTTTCACACACTTTCCTCTAAGAAACCTTTTTTGAATCATTTTAAGCAGACTATTCATAACAAGCAATACAAAATAAATTATTTTGGTTCCACTTTGGGGGCAGGGTTTGGGTTCGGGATGGAAACATAAAAAATATGGTGGAGGGAAGGTGTAATGATGGTGGTTGTTGTTCAAAAATTAAATGTAATCAATTATTGTGGAAAATTTTATAAAAATAATCTTAAAGGAAAAAAAAGTCTTATGAGAAATCCACATCGTCAACCATGTCTTGGCTGTCCAACTTCTAGAACTGCAAGAAAACAAATGCCTGTGGTTTAACATATAGTTACCTACTTGGTTTCTATGATATTTCTTTCTTTTATTCCACTTGCTCTCTTTGGTACCCCTATGCTTATTGCTTTTTAACTTCTTTATTTTATTTCTTATGAAGAAGTATTCCCCAGTTATCTTTTCCCTGTTTTCTTCTTTTCTTGTGTTATAAATAAACTATGAACATTAAATTAAAAAAAAAAACACCTTGGAATCTAGATCTATGGATTAGACATGTCCTGTGCACTTTTGCACTATTGCTTGAGTACTCATGGTTAACTCTTATTTGGATGCATTCATAACATTTTCATTTGTTAAATCTGAAAGTCAACTCTTCAACATCTCCCCATTCATTAGTGCAACTCTCCTTTCTCTTTTTAGGTGGATGTACATTTATAGTCAGCTTGCTTCAAATCATTAAAGTTGTGCTCTACTTTCATTTCCCAAGCCCTTTATTTCAGTTGTAAATGAATCAAGTTCACCTACTAATTTCATAGGTAAGTATTAGGTTCAACTTCCATTGCACTCTTTGTTTTAATCTATAATTTGGATGACTGTAACCTCTACTAACCTGTTTTTCTATGAACAATATCACCCCATAAAGCTTACATATGAAACTTCAGAAATTGTTAATATACCAGTAGCTTTATATTTGAAAGTACTTAAGCCTCTAATAAGTATTTTCTATAATCTGTAATCGTTCTGTATTTACAAATTTGCCCACAAACCAATTATCAAGATACAATTCAAACCACTCTAGATGCATGTAATTTAGATTTTATGTTGTTGTTGGAAAGTGACCTAGCATTTATAAATCTTCATTTACATTATTTTTTATATCTGAAACATTTCCACTGTCACAATTTTTATATTGAATTAAAAAATTAACAGAATTTTAATGGAATTTTGATAATAGGATTAAGTTTAATAGAAATTGATTCTGTTATTCAATAGAAAAATAACAAAATTCTTCAAGGATGTCCAAATTTTTTTTTAATTAAATTTATCCCTACCCTGCTACAGACATCACTTAAGTTAACTTTTTTTCTTCTGTACATACAAATTTATATTATGGCGTTTACCATATTTTGTATACTTTGTATGTCTTAGTACATTTTTACTTGTCTGTCTCACTCTATTGCAATATTGGTACAGTAAGTGTGTGATTTATAGCATGTTTATTCTGAATAATATTTAACATCATATAAGGAATTTAGGAGTTTTAAGCTTCCTGTTGAAACAATGATTGAGTAAATGAGTGAATTAACTGTAAATAACAACATAAATGTTACTATCAGTAGCAAAATTCTATGACAATAAAACCTTCTGATATTTACTATAGAATCAAGTGAAGAATTATAATAACTTCCAATGTCTTTTATAGTATGGTTAAAGGAAAATAATTTAAAATGACAGATTTTCTCATTTATAAGTTAAAATAGTGAATGATTTCTTTTTATAAATGAACATGTTATCTCTATTTGTGAAGTGTATTGGCTCACTCTCACATTTCCTTTCATAATCAAAGAATAAAATACAAATTAAAATGCTTACCCAAGGCATAATCACTAATGCTGTGGGCTTGTTTATTTCTTCTCATGGACAAAAATGTCTTTAATAATCCAAGACAAATATTTCCTCATAACACTTTTCTGTTGATTGTTTTGCTTGGCTTAGCACTCAATTAAAAATATATTAAACGATCTTTGAAAAAATCACAAAACTTTTTAAAAATACCCTACTGACTTAGGGCTCTATGTTTTAAAATTACTACTTTTCTTAAACTGTAGGTCCTTTTCTAGTTGTAGAAACATTTTTAGTATTTCACAGTCATGCATGTAAAAAGTCAAGTCCCTCTGTTGGGACTGGAGACAGTTCAAGGGCTACTGTGCAAGCCTGAGTTTTATCCCAGCCCTTACTCATCAAACACTACCCAGAACAACCATGCTGGAAGTAGCTCCTGACCACTGCAGGTGTGCAAACCCCCATTTAAAAAAAGAGTGTTTTGTTACATGTATTGTCACATGTTAGCTCCAGGAGTCACATTATTTGGTATCTACTGAGGCTATTTATCTTAAAAGTAATTAGAAATGCTAGTTTCACATTGAGTCATAGAAGTGATTATTTTTTAAAGAAGGCATGTAATTTACATAATGTTTTAATTTTTCATTTGCATTACGATATCTCATTTTGCTTTAAAGCAATGTGATGAGTAACGTGGTTCTAAATAGTTTATTCCTTTAAGAATGTGGTTCTCTGTTTCTTCTCTTATTTACTAATAAAAAGAATTTACCAATATGTTTGTATTAGATTAGGATTATGTATTTTTCCTATTTTAATATGCCAAGTTATTAGCCAAAAACCATTAGACATATCAAAGGTAATTATATTATAAAGTTTTTCTTCAAGAGTAAGATTGTGGTTAAAAGAACTTTTACCTATGAGTAACTTTGATAATCCAAACACGTAATTTATTGCTTAATATCTTCCTAAAAAGATCTCCTAAGACATAAACCATGTATTCTAACCTATGGCTTTGTCAGATATTTGGCTATGAATAAAGTAAAAAGTTGAATCAAACTTTGCAAAAATATACATCATACCTCCCATATTCTCAGAAAGTCATATACTAGAACATAGTTGAACTTACAACTCTTCATGATAATATTCAAACAGATAGACCAGTTGGAAGCTCGTCATTACAGCATCTGTTCCGTGTTTATAGCTACATATGCTGATTGCTGAATGCCCTAAGTGCACCATTAATGTAGGAATTATACATTCAGGCTGGTAACAAACTCATTGGGTGACATGTTCTCCAGAGTTTTCAGTTGGCAAAACTTTGTTACATTTTTGTTGTTTCTGTAGAAATATTAGATTCTTTGTGGGGCCTGAAACTTTGGATACAATCCAGAAAAAAAGCAGAAAACATAAATTAAAAGGTAAAAACATAGGCACCAAGATTACCATTGTATATTAAAATTACAGTTTTATAGAGTTACAAGAAAAGCAATAGAAGAATAAATGAGAAAACATAAATAAATGGTTGCTATCTATAGAAGTTTAGCCTTAAAATACCTTCTGTGGAACATCCCAGTTATAGCATGTGCCTTAGAGAAGGTATAAGGCATACTAAGAAAAATGCATCATGGTAATGAATTAGAAATACATTTCCCGCTGTAATAATCTGATTGTAGTTGGTAAATTATATATTATGGTTAAATATGCATCAGTTGGAGAAACCACCAGCACTTCCTCACAACCAATTCAGTTTAGATCAAGTTGATTCTCCATCAAAATCATAATCCAAAACAAAATTAATTTCTAAACATATAAGAGTAAAGGGAATAGTCTCAGTTTATGAGGACAGCATTTTCAGGCAAGAGATGATCCAAATGCACTACACTGTCTGACAGCCACAGATGTGCTAAGAATTATTAAAGCAGCATCAGCTAACCACAGCAGCCATGTGCAACTTATTCCTTAGTTTTTGTTCTCTTGAACAAATGTCCAGATCTGTCTGTACACAGAATCCTTAAAAAAATTTTTTAATGCACATTCCTGGGTACAAACAATTCTTGTTACATAGCTTCTCCCTTCTCATGTAAGAACAGAAGCACATCTTTCATAAATGACCAGGACCAGGAATATTTGTTGCTAAAACCATCAAAAAGGCAGAAAAGTTAAAAACACAGCGCTGAATAATGGTGAGTAGTACAAAGGACTCTTATAAAGCCCCATGGGATGTGAGAAAGAAAAATGGTTTTATTTCTCCAAACATTTATGTTTAGAGTTTGTTTTTCCTTTCTTTTCATTGCATTTTCTTTGAACTCCTTCCCTCTTAATGAAAATGTCAGAGTGCCTTTTCTTCTGGACTCTGTGGTTATGTCTATTTTTTAAAAATTATATCTCATGACTCTGCTGTTATATTTTCATGCTTGTTGATAATTTCCCACCAGGGAAAATATTGAGGGGAATTTGTGATCTTGAAAATTCATCATAAGAGGAAAAATGATAAGCAAATTTTATGATCAGCATTTTATGAGGAATGTAAAAAATTATACAGCAAGAAGTGGGCATAAATTGTTGGCTTATTTATTTTGCTAAAAATCTTAGAAATGTCTTTATTTGCCATGATATTTTCCTGGACTCAAAATGTATTTCCCAATATATTTCTTGATCTTATATTTAAACTAATTATATTACAAATTATTTCTGTAAAATACTGAGATCAAAGAGGTAGTACAGAGAATAAAGTGTTTGCCTTGCATGCAGCCAACCACAGTTCAATCCCTGGCACCCACATATGGTACCCCAAGTATGTTCAAGGATCACTCCAGAACACAGAGTCATGAATATAACTTGAACACTACTGAGTATAGCCAACTTGCATCCCCAAATATTAAAATATATTTTCATGATACTTTATACAAGTAAAGGTACCCTCGTCAGCCACATGCAAAGCAAGCACCCTTCCTGCTTACTATCACACCAGTTCCAGAAGCAAGTAAATTTTCTGACATGTGTAAAAATGAGAAATGTTATGTCAAATAAGACCTTGGTTAGTTAAGACAAAGAGTGATTAATTATGTAGAAACTGTTCTTAAGTCATCTATATTCACAGAGGTTTTATTTCCATGTATACAAAATAAAGGAAATAACATACATCTCTGTAACCTTTGGATTTGTTCAGGTGGATACATCAGTGATAAAAATTCACATGCCATAATTAATAGGATTAAAGTTATTCTCATTAAAGGAGTGTCTTAAAAGTAAAATTAATGCTGATGCAGAAAAACTTCTTTCTTTTGGATAATTCAACTACCTTTAGAGACTTAAGCATCCACATCATTTTCAAAACTGTGAATGCTACATAAAAATTCATTCAGAAAGAGATGACACATGCAAATTTCAAGATATGCTTCTTTATAAAACAGCATGAGGAAAGGGTAAGACACTATCTAGTAGTAGTTGGAAGGATGAGCAGAATTGCATTCATGTAGACCTTGGTGTTAATTCTAACTCCAGTTTGAGACATCATTTGTATCTTCCTTCCCTTCTCCCTGCCTCCCTGCCTCCCTCCCTCCTTCCTCTCTCCCTCCCTTCCTGCCCTCCTTTCCTCCCTCTTTCCTTCCTCTTTTTCTGCCCTTTCTCCATTCCTTTCTTCCTTACTTTCTAGGAAGATCATACTTGGCAGTACTCAGGAGCCACTCTTGGTCCTATGGTCAGAGACCATACATGGAGATTTTCAGGAACCATTTTGAGCATTGCTCCAGGAACATTTGCTGTGCTGGGATGCAAATCAGTGTTATGCCTCAGACGCATGTCACATGGCACCTTAACCTTGTACTGTCACTGTGACCCTCACCCTTATTTCTCTAAGTGCTTTATGAATGTAAAATTTCTGCTCATGACCTTGCAGGAGATAGAGTTCAATTCATGTGAAACATTTTGGAATTACAACATAGATCTAAAGTTCAATAACAAGAGTTTCATGGTAGAGTAGTTGCTGAAGGAAATAGGACATATGGGGGACTTAATGGCAATAAAACTTAGAAATGGTCCAATTTCATAGATGCTTATTTTCTTTCCATCAGATTATTAATGCTGCCACCAGAGTGAGAAATCAAATATGAATCAGAAACTACTGTCAACCACAGTGTATGTTAGAAATGAGAATCAGAGTGGGCGTCTATGACCCAGACTCCAGAGATGCTACATAGAGCGAGAAAAAGCACATGAAAGAAAACACAGCAAGAACAGGACAGAGACATCAAGGTAAGAGGATGTGACCAGGTGGTTTCATGCTTTTTCAAAGAGAGATGTTTAGTAACAATGTGAGAATTGGAAAAATGAGGGAAAGAGAGAGGGAGGAGAGAGAGTGAGAGTGGGGGGAGGGAGGGATGAGAGGGAGAGGGACAGGGAGGGAGAGGGCGAGGGAGAGGGAGAAAGAGAGGGAAATGGGAGAGAGAGAGAGGGAGAGAGAGAGAAGGAGAGGCAAACTGGTTCAGATAACTCACTTGGCATTCCCTGCCCCTGGTTTCTTTCTTCGGAAAATGTTGAGGAAAGTATTGGAGCGGCAGGGCAGCTTGCCATCACCAACGTGCATGCGGACGACATCAGAGGTGGTGAAGGCACTGCGGACGTTCCTCTCCGGCTTGGCAATGATGATGTACATCTTGGGGGTGAACATGCACCCCAGGGCCACCGTCACACTGAGGCTCACAGCAAAGCAGGTAGTGATGATCTTGTAGTTGCTCCCAAAGTAGATCGGCACAAACGCCAACCAGATGATGCAGGTGGTGTACATGGTAAAGGCGATGTATTTGGCCTCATTGAAGTTGGCGGGCACATTGCGTGTCTTGAAGGCATAGTAGGTACAGCTCATGATGAGGAGTCCATTGTAGCCCACTGGGGCCACCACCCCCAGGTTGCTGGTATTACAGATCAGGTAGACTTCCTTGATACTTGGGTAAGACAGAATGGGCATGGGGGGCTCCATGATGATCAGCGTCACCACCAGAGTTAACTGCACGCTAATCAGAATCGAGGCAATAATCACTTGGGCCCAGGCGCTCATGAACCTGGGTTTGCGGGTACAGATCTTCTTCTTGCTGCCGGCTAAGATGCGGGCGATGCGATTGGTTTTGGTGACTAAAGCAGAGTAGCACATGGCAGAGGAGAGGCCAACCAGGAGGCGCTGGAGGTAGCATGACGTGGTGGTGGGTTTCGCAATAAGCGTGAACGGGCACACGTAACCAAGGAAGATCCCTGCTAGGATAATGTAGCAGAGCTCCCGGCTGGAGGATTTGACCACTGGTGTGTCCCGGTAGAGCACAAAGATAAGGGTGACAAACAAGGTCACAAGGATCCCCAGGCAGGAAAAGGCGATGGCTATGATGGATTCTATATTACTCCATTCAAGGTAGCGCACAGGAATGGGTTCACAGCCTGTGACAGAAAAGAAGTTGTAAAGGCAAGCCAAGATTCATAGAGATCAATCATAACAGTGCTCACTTGTTACCAGGGACAACGCTTGCATTGTCTAGTTTAATGCTTTTAAAAAATCCTTCCCTATTGTACAGCTATTTCATAAACCTAAGCTCAAAATAAGACTGATAAAATAAAGACTTATACTTGCCTATAAAATAATCTTTTATTGGAGTACAATAATATAAATGGATGCAACTCTGTGGTTGAAATTATATCTTCCACAGAACAGAAAGAAAATGGTTACTAAAATGCATATTTTACAATGTAGATAAACTGTTGATAATGGGATGGAATGTGAATTAATGTCACTTGTTTTTTATTTTGATATTGTCTGTTTTGTTCTGTTTGGGGCCCATACCTGGCTATGCTTCTGGTTCTGTGCTCAAGAATTACTTTTGATGGGGCTCAAGAGACCATTTGAAGAGATGAACTGCAGGTGCTGTATCTGCTGGACTATTTTTTGACCCCCTATTTGCAATACTTGAGGCAAGTCTAGTTGATAGTAAAATATTTTTTCAACAATGAAAACATCAATTTCATTTAAATTCTAATCTTTATTTCCTCTTTTCCATGGATAATATTATTCATGTTAATTTATGCATTGGGCTGGAGCGATAGCACAGCAGGTAGGGTGTTTGTCTTGTACGCAGCCAACCTGGGTTCGATTTCTCCACCCCTCTCAGAGAGCCTGGCAAGCTACTGAGAGTATCTAGCACGCATAGCAAAGCCTGGCAAGCTACCCGTGACATATGCGATATGCCAAAAACAGTAACAACAAGTCTCACAATTTGCGAGACATTACTGGTGCCCGCTCGAGCAAATCAATGAACAGGACAGTGACAGTGACATTTTATACATCAAGGGATGTATGCTGTGCATGAAGTAATATGAATTGTCTATAGTACACATGTATGTAATACATATCAAATGTTGAAATGTTATATGATGCCTCAAAGGCCCTTCAAAGAGCCTCTAATAGCCCACAAAGAAAGAAGGAAATCTTCTACCCATCTAGGAAATGAAATAAAATGCTTTATTTCTAATGTCTGGATTATCTTGCTCTCAAGGTGAAGAATAAAATCTGTTTTATATTTCAAAGAGAAAAGAAAACATTTTCAGATGCTGGAGGCAACCACTTTTTGGGCTTTTGTGTTTGGTCTGGATCAGAATTTCTCAAAATGTGAAAATAAAAATATTTCCATAAATTTAGGAAAAGGCTCATTTTTCTTTCTGTAACCATGGTTACGAGGAACCACCGGAATCTGTTTTAAAACTGTGTAATCAACAACAGCTCAATGAACATGATTTTGCATGCCAACCAACCAATGTCAGATGATGCATTTGATAACCACCCCATTTTTCTTCACGGATTTGTCTATGTCTCAGTTTCTTCCTGGAAGAATGGATACTTGTAAAAAAAAAAGCTACATTTTCATCTTCAATCTTATTTCCTTAAAAATGTTAGAAAAGAGAAAATTATACAATAAATGATAGCCAGGTAGACACAGAAAGACTAAAAACACAATGGGGCTTTTTATATGGCGATATCAAAAAATTAAATATTTAAGAGGGACTCAATAAGTCAAGAGATACACGACTCCTTTTATAAACATGGATTTGCTAAATAAAATTCAAATTTTGTTGTCATTGTTAGAAGCTTTGTAATTTGAAAGCAACATCTGGCACTTCTCCTCTTATATGAAACTTTGTGTGATTTTATAAACTCTAGTCCATCAAGTGTTTTCATTAGAAAATAATGACACATTTAAATTTTTAGATTACGTTTAACATTTTCATGGAAATTGAACCAAAATCTTGATCTAGAGTCAAAATAAGAGCTATAATTAAGGATGTTTTCTAAACTTCAGAGATACAAGCCAAATATTTTCTGCAGATTTCAAACTTTTATTAGATACTGTCTTGTACTAGAGATATGTACTAATTAATGAAATTGTTAGTTTTATGGTAGACATTAAACAGAAGATTATAAAAGAGATTTAAATAACTATGATATGAATTTTTAAAATAAAAATAGACAATGCATTATGTAGAGCAATTTCAGAAGTTTTTCTAATAATAAATTCAAAATTGTAAGCAAAGTAAACATGAAAGATAGAACTTTAGGAAACCTTTAAATAATTACAACTGTATCTTCCATAAATAGGTTGAGACTTGAATTAGGGAATCAAACAGGAAAAATATTGAGGCATAAAATTATCAGATTAGAAAATATTCAACATGTTACATAACATTTTCAAATCAAGTAAAATGTGAATAAACTGGCCCAACTGACAGCACAGTGGAAAGGGTGCTTGCCTTGCATATGGCCAGGTTCGTTCACTGGCATCCCATATGAACCCCCAAGCCTGGTCAAGAGTGATTCCTGAGAGCACAGCCAGAATTAACCCCTGAACATCGCTGGATGTGCCTCATAAACTAGAAAACCAAAAATGTGGATTAAGCTAAGTATCAAAATAATTATAAATATTTGATAAAACAATTAAAGTGAGTTTTATTTTATATACTACTATTAAAAAACTTAATTCAACGAAACCATTGATATTCAAACTAAAGTGTAATTTAAAGAAATAGTGTTCTGTTAGCTGAAAGTCATAATCACTCATAATCTACCTAATGACTGAATTTCATGAAAGATAATAGAATGAGTTTCATGTCCTTCCTCAAAACTCCTAACATAGTCAATTCTTATTTAGTGATCTGGATTCCTTTGTGTCATCATTATTAGAATATCACTAATGTCACTATTAATAGAATATCAGCTACCTTGGTTTAACATAACCACTTAAATATTGGTGCACAGCGGTAGGGCGTTCGCCTTATAAGCGGCCAACATGGCCGACCTGAGTTCGATTCCTCCGCCCCTCTCGGAGAGCCCAGCAAGCTACCAAGAGTATTCGATATGCCAAACACAGTAACAACAAAGTCTCCAATGGAGACGTTACTGGGCCCGCTCGAGCAAATCGACGATCAACGGGAGGGCCTTTACCTTTACCTTTACCTATTATACAACTGTATCTTTGATGTTATTAGTAGAGGACACATTATTCTCTGTGACACAAACCCAACACATTTAATATTTGGACCTACTTCCAGACAAAATATACTACAGTTACTACAAATGGTCAAATTATAACTGCTCTAGATGTTAAATCCTACACTACGTATAATATATAATTTATTACATTATACAAGAACCTAGTTTTTACCTGAAAATTCCTATGGACAAAATATACACGCTGGTGATGGGCATAACGTAAGCATTATATCCATGAGAAACCATTATTAATAGTATTGTGAAACACAGGATCTCAATCAATCATAAAATTCAATTTTTTCTGGCTAGAATACTGACTTTAAAAAGAACTCATCTAGAATTGACCACAAAATTTAACACTAATGGGATATCATTTTCAAGATAGGATATTTGGTCAGTTTCTGCTTCATTGGCAAGTAAAATGATCTGGAAAGCTTGAAAAGATGGGCATTAATTGAAACAACTGTAAAAGGATCCTATGGGTAATTTCAAAGAGATGGTAAACAGATGTTCTCCTATAGAGTTTACAAATATGTACTAGTTTAAATAATCTATTTCAGGGTTGAGGACATGCCTCAGTGACACACTGTATGCATGCATGAAGCCCTGGGTTTAATCCCTGTCTTGGGACAAGAAGAGAGATGAGTTTCCTTCCTGGATAATTTAAACAATTTTCTTGCTAAAAAGCACAATATTCACAGTGGCTAAACATTATTAGATTTTTGTGTTTCTTTGCTGGTATGTTCCAGTTAATTGACCTGGTGATATGGGTCACACTCATTGGAATATTTATCTATTAATTTAAATTCTACAAAATTGTCTTTTCATTCCAACCCAACAGAAAAATTTGAAAGGAAACAATGCTGAGGTCTCAACTACTAGTCATTCTGAGGTCTACAGAGACCCTGAAGGAGTGGAAGGCGCACAGTTAATAGACTACTAACCCAAAACTAAGGAGTAAGCTGATATTCATGATCAATAACTGGTCAAACTGATAGTCAATGAGAATGTTCTTGGATATAACTATATCTACTTGTTTATTTCTGCTTGTTATTTGTTATTTCTTGTTATTTCTGTTTATTTTCATACTTTTCTTCTTATCTTATACCTAAATCTATGTCTAATACTCTCCTTATTTGGAAAAATAAGTTTACTCTTTACTGGACTCTTTACTGGACACACGCATCAATCTAACTCAAAAATTCAATCTAATCAAACATGAGATTAATAGAGTCCATTTCAGAAATAATATCAAAACATGCTTTTTCAATCATGCTATGCCTTCCATCTGCAAAGATTTCACAAGGTTTTCAATATTTGAAAAGATCTTGAGGATTCACAGAACATATTCATGTACATTTTTATTTAAAGGTATAATAGAGTAAAAGGCATAATAAAGTAAAAGAATAACAATGCAGGTAAGCATTAAGAGATCGGGAGATCATAAAACAATTTTTCATTCCCACAAGTACACATTTCATCTAGAGACTGAACTGTCAAAGTTTTAATAATAAATATTGACTTTGAGATAACTCAAGACTTTGAAAGAGCTCAAGCTAGTGAAGTCTTTTCATGTCTCTCACATTATATAGCCAATTCAGACTATAAACTGTGCCAAGTAACATTCAGGAAACGAAGTAGGGAAGTTTCAAAATTTAAAGTAGATATCACAAATCCCAGATAATCACAGAATTGTCAGTCCAGCTAAAATATTAGCCTATCCTGGAAAGTAGCACTGCACTGTAGCACTGTCCTCCTGTTGTTCATTGATTTGCTTAAGCAGGCCCAGTAACGTCTCCATTATGAGACTTATTACTGTTTTTGGCATATCGAATATGCCACACGTAGCATGCCAGGCTTTGCTGTGCAGGCGAGATACTCTCGGTAGCTTGCCAGGCTCTCTGAGAGGGGCGGAGGAATCGAACCTGGATCGGCCAGGTCAGCAGCATGCAAGGCAAATGCCCTACCCGCTGGGCTATCACTCCAACCCATAAAAGTAAAATAAATGTAAAAATAAATAATAATAAAAAGATGATGAGTGAAAAGTCAACAGGAGGAGAAGGGTAAAATGGATCTTCCAGCATCTGAATGATGTTGCTAGGCATTTTGGAAGCCATTCACTTGGCCATCTTGGTATTTACTATAATAAAACTCAGCACCACAAAATCAAGGAACATTTTTTTTCAATGCTTAAAAGGTAAATAATTATCCTGGAATTATCCTAGAAAGTAAGCTACACAATATTGAAGAATCAGAGCAGTATCCTAGAAGTGTATATACACGCATTTGTAACAGTTGTCTCAACAATGCCCTAAAATAAAATCCATACAACTTCATCATAATTGCTTTATCTCTTGCAAATATCCTAGGTTGATTTCCCAATTTTCTTATATAGAACCAGACTCTCCAGTACCCAAAGAGAATTGCATGAAATAGCTGTGAGTGATTTACCTTCTGAATAAAATTCTTTTTGATAATATATTTGAATAAAATATTTTAAATTCAAGATTTTAAAATTCTGTTGAGTGAGAGAGGGTGCTCCCAAGAGGTGTTCCAGATTCCAAGGAGTCCTTCAGTTGATTCTCTACCAACCAGTTCCATAGTTCAATGCACAGACCCAAAGATGCAAGCTACTTAAGTCCTGAGGTGTACTGAGGGTTACCCGAGACCCCTCAGCAGTATGGGAGGTCTCCAGGACTGCACTTTGCAATGCTAAAGAGACCACGTGGTGGTAGGATCAAGACTAAACTTAGTGAATGCTAGGCATGCATGGTCATATACCCTAACCATTGTACTATTGCCCAACTGTGCATAAAATACTTTAAGTATATTTTCCTTTCTTTTTTTCTTATTTTTAGACACATTAAATCTCATATTTGATAACCTTAAAATCATAAGGGAACTGCAAGATCCTTATTATTTATATAATATAATACAATGTGTAAGTAATGTTTTGTTTTGAGGTTTATACTGACTTCTCCAATCCCCTGGTGCATTTGGGTATCTCATAACTAGAAAAGATCTCCTTCAACCAGTGGTGATTATTATCCCAAGACTAGCTGACTCTCAACAAAAGAAGAAGCTCTTAGGGGGATTTTGCGTATTTTCTTACTGACTTCTTTCATCTTGTCCTTCTTCCACAATCTTGTTATCAGCTTTCTAGAAGCTTCATGTGTTAGCAGTCAATTTAGTTGGAAGGGCCTGAGAACTTAAGCATCTGGCAGGTTTCAGGGTTATAGTAATTCCAGATAATCCAGAGCTATTATACAAGTCATTTTTTTAAGGTTGACTACAAATTACTGACTGAAATTCAAAAGAAGTTATAATGACACTGATTTGATCATCAGAGGTTACTCCAAACTCTTGAGTCAATTTTTGATATACTTGTAAGATCACATTCACAGGAAGATTCTAAAATTTAGTGTCGAACTTCTATCCAATTAGGGAAAGTCAAATTTAACATAAATCAAAAAATAAAGTTCACAATTTCCCACTCAAAGTTTCTTGGGGAAATATATAAAATATATATAATAATATATGATTTTGAATGATATATAAAAGGCATAAACAAAATACTTTATACTTAATAATATTTTTATCAGTTATATACATGGTAAGTTCTGCTTATTATTCAATCTTCAACTTATACTCTTCTCCTATGAAGGATTTTCTTTATTCAGGGAAAAACAAGATCTTCTATCTCTGTTTTCATATGACAATTTATATATGAATTTATTATAGGATTATTATAGAGTTTAGGTTAATAACTGCATGCCTGTTGTCTACATTTATATGAGGCGCCTTTTCAGAACATTCACCTGTAGGTACCCAGTTTCTCAAAACTACCTTTTTCAAATAAGTGATACCACATGTTATAAAATAAATGAGTAAATAGTACAATAGGTCACAGTAACTATTAGAATGTCACTGTCACTGTCCTCCCGTTGTTCATCGATTTGTTCGAGCAGGCCGAGTAACGTCTCCATCGTGAGACTTGTTGTCACTGTCTTTGGCATATCGAATATGACAGAGGGAGCTTGCCAGGCTTTGCCGTGTGGGCAAGTTACTCTTGGTATCTTGCCTGCCCGGCTCTCCGAGAGGGGTGGAGGAACTGAACTCGGGTCAACCATGTTGGCTGCTTGCAAGGCAAACGCCCTACCTGCTGTGTTATAGCTCCAGCCCAACTATTAGAATGAATAAAATTAATTTCTATGAATACCTATAAAGGTGTTTGCTATTTTTAATTTAGTATATCTAAACTTTGAGCATTTTAAAAATATTATATGACTTTTAGGAACAAATATCAATAGATTACATATAACTGGTCCAAAAAATTACAAGTATATTGTTGTTTCAGAGCAGAAGAAATTATGAATCATAAGCAATACAGTATGAAGTTTAAATGCTAACTAAAGATGTGTATTTTCCAAACAAGAAACTACGAGAAACTTATTAGTAGCCTAAGGAAACACTTTCTCTAAGGAAAAAAATATTTTCTTTATAGTCAATAAGTTATATAATCTGATGAAAAATAAAAATCACTTACAAACTATTTTAATTTATTAGAGATTAAATCTTTAGAGAATGTATAGAAAAATCACTCTCAAAAATGATTTTAGGCACATTTCAACAAACTTTTAAGAACAATTTCTCATTTTAACTGTAATTCCATCAAAAAACTCCACCCACATACTTAAAGGCAGTATATTTACTCCTCTGAGTAATTCTACTGAATTTTGGCATTCTGCACCTGTGGTTTTTCTCTTTTAACAAATATCGCTACCATGGCAACAAAAAGTCACACAGTACCATATACTGTGCCCTTTATGTAAGCTTGACCTGGTACCCAGTATCAAATAAAATCTCATTTCCCGTTCATGCATTAGATTGAAAGGGATGCAGAGACATAGAAATGTATGTCACTAAAATGAAATGTTAATTTATAGGAGAGATCTCTATTCTGAAGAATTTCAAATGTAATTTTTTTGGCTCTTTTAAATTTGTTTTTTGGTCTTGTGCCACACTCAGTTGTGCTGAGGGTTTACTTCTGGCTCTTCACTCAGGAGTCACTCCTCGGGGTGCTTAGGGAACCATATGAGACTCCAGGGATAAAATTCTGGCCAGCCACAATGCAAAGCAAGCATCCTGCCCACTGTACTATCTTTCTAACCAAATATTTGGAAAATAATCTGAATATTTAGTACAAAAGTAGCCTTGGGCTTTTGTCATTTAAAGTATTCTGAGTTTGTCTAGTTTAACTCATTTTTATATTGCAATAAGTTTTATAGATTTGAAAGATCATAGGAAATTAAACTGTGTAGAGTATAGTTACATTAACACAAATCTACTAACAGTCAAGGGAGATAGCTATTTTACTTTACCAAGTCAAAAAGACCCAATTATTAATAGTGATCTTTTGGCAGTGGAAAGATATTATCTTCACAATGGAAGATATTTACTGTGTAAATATATGACTTTGAATTACACTACATTTACATTTTTTTGTTGTTATTGTTTCTTTTTGGGTTACACCCTCACTCTGTACTCAGGGATCACTCCTGGAAGTTGAGGAGATCATAGAGGGTCCAGGAATTGAACTGAGGTGAGCCACATGCATGGTAAGTGCTTTACCCACTGTACTATGTCTGTGGCCACAAATTAATTTGTTTCAATGTTTTGTCCTCCCGTTACTCATCGATTTGCTCGAGCAGGCACCAGTAACGTCTCAATTGTGAGATTTGTTGTTACTGTGTTTGGCATATCAAATACGTCACGGGGAGCTTGCCAGGCTTTGCCATACAGGTGTGATACTCTCGGTAGCTTGCCGGGCTCTCCTAGAGGAGTTGAGGCATTGAACCTGGGTCAGCCACGCCGGCTGCATGCAAGGCAAATGGCGTACCACTGTGCTATCACTCCAGCTTGTGGCCACCAGGACTTCATCTGGAGCAGGTGGATCGGGCATCACTTCTGGCAAGCTTGGGGGACCATATGCATTGCTGGGGATTGAATCTGCGTCAGCCAAGTGCAAGGCAAGAGCCCTACCTGTTGTACTATCTCTCTAGCCCCCAAATCAGTTAATTTATTGATGGATATTCTGATTGTGTCTAGGTTTTGCCATTAAATTGATAAAAATAATAAAATAATACAATTGCTCGAGCAAATCGATGACTAACAGGAAGTTAAGTGATTAAAGTGATTAAGTGATATTATTTTAAAGTAAAAATATTCACAGAAAAAAATGGAAAATTCAAAAAACATAGACAAGAGAAAACCATTTGTATGTCATCTTCTGATTTCTAACCTCAACTTGAGAAAGAAATTAGCACTGTATCTTTGAGGTCAGCTAGACAGTTATATAAGGTCTCAGGCAAAAAAATTACAAAAACAAAAAAAAAACAAAGAAATCTGTTTTTAAGATTAAATCAGTTCTCAAGCACAATACAATGGAATGTAGAGGAAGCACAGTATAAAGGAATCTGTACTTAGTAAAAAAGATGAAAAATTTAGTAAATATTTAGTAATAAATATTAAAACAGAACAACTGTGAAACATGCAGAAAAAAAAACAGTGTGAGTAGGTAAAAAGAGTTCTGAACACAAGATGGTTAAAAACGCTTTCCAAGTCAGTTCATTAGATTGCATAAAGCCATACTATAAATTATGGGTAATTTGATCCAGGGACAAAAATTCCATAAATTCTTATAATGCCTTTTCCACTATCCAAATGTATTAACCTAGATGAAGGAGAATGAGATTTTTCTTTCTAGTTCTCAGTAAAATCAAGTTAGTAGGCATTAATAATATTTAAAGCACAAGGTAGGATTCTATGGAATATGATATTGACCAAGATTTTGCATATCAATCTTTTTTAAAGGATAGGACAGGGAGAGATAATTGTCTTGGAATCTACTGGGCCTCATCTCAGAACTAGGAAATTTGCCCCTGCAGGTGGGAACTTCTTAGGTATTTTTAGACAAAATAAAGCTTGAAAATCAAAGTTTCTAAAAGTTTTCTCATAATCATTTTACTTCTTTTTTTTCTAACATAATTAACCTTTTGCAAGATATTCTTAAAACAGAGTACATTTTTACATGATTATTTATGAAATTATCCCATCATTTTAATAATGACTTAGTTCTGTTTGCTCATCCCTGTTTTCGTGTGCTTTGAATAAGTTACACTATTTCTTACTTTCACATTCTTATTTCGGAACAACTTTTTAAAATTAACTAACAATCAATAATTTTATGCTCTTTGATGATTTTAAATGACACCCGGGAGGCACTGAATCAGAATTTAGTGAGCTGGATTCTTCTGTGATATTTGGTTTGTAACTTGCTTGTACATGCTGTAAACGACCTTGCCCAACTTCCCTTGATATAAATACCCTTATTTTATGATTTCATGATTGCAATGTCTTTTCTTATGATGTCCTTGCTGAACTTGATGCCTTGATGCAACCTCAATGTCCTTGCTGCACTGTCTGTCTCCTGCTAGATGAGAAGTCACAGCCCTGCAGATGCTCAATATTAGTACTCTTGGGGTCCTTTATTTGGGCCAATAGCTTTAGAGGCTTTGCCTAGCTACAGTTCTGGCCTGACCAGCCAGTGTAAATAATCCATCTTGCTCTTCTGCCATAAGATGACTCTGTGTGCTTGATTAAGCAAACGTTGGTGCAACATTTCTACCTGGAAGATGACCTTGGATATTTCCTTCTAAATCTGCTTCTCTGTCTAAATTAAAAGTTTGAATTACTCAGACAAAATTTCTATGAAACCAATTTTTTAAATGTATCAAGGCATTGATTACGCTTAAGGTTTGTAAAACATATTGGTGAAATTCCTCTTAGGCTAGATATTCCAGCCACTATATCATCACATGCAGAAAATGAAGTTCAGATTCATGACCCTTGCTGTTAGAAAAATGTTGAACTTATATAATACATCCATATGGAAAGCCACTGATTCAACTAGTGGATCATTCTCGTGCATTGATTTGTTTCTCCCCATTTCTGTTAGTTGTCTAGTTCAAATCCTTTGAAAGTTTCCAGTTGAAACAATACATTGCTTTCTATAGGTTCTGATTTTAATACGGCTTCATTTATATTCTTTCTCCACACTACAATCAGGGGCATCATTCTAAGATAGCATGATGTTCTTTCAGCACTTTGAATTTTTTAATGACTCGTCTCTATTTAAGCTCCATTCCAAACTTAGAAATAAGGCATAGAGCAACTTCTTACCTTCCACTCCCATTCTACACTACTCTGTCTCTACCAAGTCTTGTGTCTTGTTAACCAACTCTATGTACATGTTACATGACTTTCCTCAAATTATATATTATTTCCTCAGATTATATTATATATCATTATATATGATCTTGTTTTCCGTGTTCCAATTTCTCTCTGAAAATTTTTGTCACCCTTTATCTGCTGAACAAACTTTGCCGCACTTTATAAATATCTCTATTTTTATCATTACACTATTTCCTCTCTATAGTCCTTTCCCAAAAGATTTTAAGCAAAATAAAGCTGAAATTGCTTCAGTTGTAGAGCCTGCTATAGTGTGTTACACAGAGATGCTAGAAAAATATTTGTCAATACAAACAAGTGACTAGATATATCTGCAAAAATAATTTCATGGTAAAAAGTAGGAGTCAGAGAGATAATACCATGGTTAATGTTTTTGCCTGGCATGCATCTCCTGTTCGATCCCTTGACACCATGAAGAACGACTACCAAGCAGAGAACTGGGAGTAGCCACCAGCACTGCTGGGTATGGCCCAAAAAAGAGTAAAAGAGAGAGGAGGAGGTGAGAGAGAGAGAGAGAGAGAGAGACAGTGGGGGAAGGGGAGGGGAGGGAAGGGGAGGGGAGGGGAGGGGAGGGGAGTGGAGGAGAGGGGAGGAAAGGGGAGGGGAGGGGAGGCAGGCGAAGGGACAGGAAACAGAATAACATATCAGAAAACCATTCTCTTTTCTTTTTGGTACACACTTGTGTACCAAATAAGCTTTGTGTACCAAATAAGCTCAGGGCTTATTCCTGGCTTTGCACTCAGGGATCACTCCTGGCACTGCTCAGGGACCCACATTTGCTGCCAGGGATCAAACCCAGGTCTATTGTAAGTAAGACAATTAATGCCCTACTATGCTATCATTCTGGCCCCTAAAAGAATATCTTTAAAAAAATATTTTAATTTTCAGTTGCATCAATTTCCTTCCCATATAGTTTATGGAAAACTTATGAATTATACATGTATTTTTTGTCATAAGCAGTATAGTGTACACTGTAAGCAGACTTTGAAAGATATTCATGCTAATCACTCACATTTGAAAGGACTGGAGAGTCCAATCAGCAGCAGTAAAATTGATAAGTGGAGCAATTCCTACCTGTTAGATCAGCATTGGGCCACCATCCTAATTCACAAGCTTTGCAGGTGAATTCATCTTGCACGAACTCATTCTCTTTACAAGCTGTGCAAATCCAGCAGCAACTCACTTCTCCTTTCCGAATGACCTATAAATGGGGATATTTCATATATGACAAAGACAGTTTGTCCAGAAATTCTTTTCGTTTGGATGAGAAATTATTTTTGTATTGTTATTAAAATAAAAGAGCAACTTTTCCCAGAATTATCTCTGCCAAAGAAACAAGCATCTGGATTGGAATATGCCTGTTTACCTTAGCGTTCAAGTGTAATTTCTATTCTTTCACTGCTAGGTCTAGAGACTTTTCATTTTTTTTTAAATAAACATAATTGAGTATCTTTTACAGAGTTAAAAAAATAACACAATTGAAACTTTTCTTTTTCAATATGTACTATACTCAGAAATGAAAAATTGCATTTTTATCCTCTCAAAGTGAGAAAATATGTAACTAATAGAGCTTCTATATTAATTCAGAAACACAAATTATGAACCTTTCAGAGGAATTGTGAAATTTTGTACAACTTTACACATGTAAGGATAGAATGATGGCTAAAATAATGATACTTTCTTATGGTCCTTTGTCTTGCTCTAATATTAAAAAGATCAAATAAATTTGTGAAAGAAAAATTCCAAGTCCAAATTTATTGGACAGTTGCCATGACTTGAATATTTCAAACTTTATCCCATCATTTTGTTTGGTCAGCATTTTCATTGCTATAATATAAAAATAAACATTAAATATTGCATTGAAGGTGTTTTATGTAAGTAGCATGCAATTAGCTCTTTTCTTCTCTAATGTGATAATTATTTTATTAGGTCATTTTGTACGCTTACATTCATTGTAGTATTTTATGTGATTGGAGATCAATCATCTGTCAATCATCTCTACTACTTTTTCTATCTCTCCCATCCGTTCTTTTGTTTCCTTTTTCTACCCTTTCTTGTTTCTTTTGCATTATCTGAAAATGTTTTAGTCTCACATTTATCTCCAATATTAAATTCTTCTTTGTCAAGACCCTGAATGATCAGTTTGAGGCTCTTCGTGTTCGTAGAACTAACAGATGTCATTGGTCTATTCTAGCACGCAACAAGGGGTGAATGGAGACGTTACTGGCGCCCGCTCGAGCAAATCGATGAGTAACAGAATATCAAGTGATCAGGTGATTAAATTCTTGGTTATCTTTTTTGGTTTTTTTTAGTGGTTGCTCTAGGTTTGATAAAATGCACCCATCACAATCTAGTCTAAACTCAAAATATGAGCTCACATATAATGTATGTGAGCTCAAGTAGCATTATTCCTTTCATCTTCCCATCCTTCTCATCATTGTTTTAGTACATTTTCACCTATTTGTATTTAACAACATCAATGAATAATTTCTGCTTTAAATAATATTTAAATGAGAAAAAACATTACATATGGCATATATGTATATCACAAATCACAATCACAAATCATCCTGTTAATCGTCGATTGCTTCGAGCAGGCCCCAGTAACGTCTCCTTCATCCTAGCCCTGAGATTATATTCCAGGCTCTTTAGGAGAATGAGACCTATCATTGTTACTGGTATTTGGCATTTTGGGTATGACACAGGGAGTTTGCCAGACTCTGCCGTGTGGGCAGGCTACATTCGGTAGCCTGCCAGTTTGTCCAAAGTAGGAATGAGATAATAAGATGTCATAATAGGATGTCGCGCGGCCGCCAATGCGGCCGCGCGGTTCCGGGAGCTGGTTTTTATAGTCTCTGAGTCTTGGCCGTTGGTTTTTTGTATATCTTAACAATATAGCTCTTCATTTTCGTGAATTACCACTTCATTATCAAAACCAAAAATCTAGTTACCACTCAACATCATGCAACTAACGCACTTTACTGATTTCTTCTCTTTTTCCCTTGCACTCTCTCTGCTAACCCCCATTTTGTTGTGTCTTCCCTTTGTTTTTGTTTTGTTGCTTAATCATTTGTTTTATTTATACTCCACAAACAAGTGAAACCCAGATAGAATTCATCTTCTGACTACTTCAACTTAGCATAAGCACTTCAAAAGTCATCTATTTTGTACTACATGGCAAAGTTTCCTTTAAAAATATATCTGAGTAGTACCTATGGGCCACACTTTAAACATCCAATCATGGTTGATGCACACTTCAGTTGCCTTGGCAATTATAAATAGTGTTACAATGAAGACAATAGTGCACATATCTTTTTAAAATAGTGTTTCTATATTATTTCTATTAAATATCTAGGAGTGGAATTACTGGTTCATATTGCAGACTTAATTGCTTGAGGATCATCTATATTGATTTCCACAGTGAATACACAAATTTATGTTACTACCAATGCATAAGCATTCCTTTTCTTCCATATTCTCAACAATATTTATTGCCTTATGTTTTTAAAATGGGCTGGAGCTATAGCACAGCAGGTAGGACTTTTGCCTTGCATGTGGCCGACCTAGGTTTGACTCCTCCACCCCTCTCAGAGAGCCCAGCAAGCTACGAAGAGTATCTCACCTGAATAGCAAAGCCTGGAAAGCTACCCATGACGTATTTGATATGCCAAAAATAGTAACTATAAGTCTCACCATGGAGACATTACTGGTGTCCACTCAAGCAAATTAATGAACAACGGGAGGACAGTGCTACAGTTCAGTTTTTAAAATATAGACCATTTTCTGATGGTAGATTCTACTTGTGGCTTTCATCTGTATGTCCTTCATAAGAGAACATTTTTACATATGCCTATTTGTCACCTGCATGTCTTCTTTGGAGAAATATCTATTAAAATATTTTTCCTGTTTTTAAACATTGGGTTGTTTGGTTGTTGTTGTTTTGTTGGATTCTATATTTATACGAAAATAGAGTTGGATATTTATTAATACCTCATTGGATGTATGAGATGCAAATATCCTCCCTAATAAATAGGTTACATTTTCATCTGGGAGGAAAAAGTTCCCAAACAATGGTTAGGGAGTCTGGGGGCTAGTGCCAGCAGTGTTGGGCCAACCAGGATAGATAGTTTAATATGACAGTCTGGCAATACTGTGCATCTAGAAAGCAGGACTGCTTGGGCAAACATGCAGAGTTGAGGATTGAACTAGGGGTACTGTGAAGGCAAGACAAGCACTCCTGACCTCTGAAATAGGTCAATAACCCCTAAATTTTAATTTTTGTAGAATTATTTTACTGCACAGGATCTTTTTAATTTGTACTCTCTCACTCTCCCTCTACATAGGTACTCTCTCACTCTCTCTACATAGGTATGTATGTGTATATATATATATATATATATATATATATATATCACTGTACTCCCATTGATCATCGATTTGCTCAAGCGGGCCCAGTAACGTCGCCATTGGAGACTTTGTTGTTACTGTGTTTGGCATATTGAATACATCACGGGTAGTTTGCCAGCCTCTGCCGTGCGGGCGAGATATTCTCGGTAGCTTGCCGGGTTCTCTGAGAGGGGCGGAGGAATCGAACTCGGGTTGGCCATGTTGGCTGTGTACAAGGCAAATGCCCTACTGCTGTGCTATCGCTCCAGCCCATATATATATATATAAAATTTGAAACCATTTTTGTGGCAAATATCAAGGAGCATAACATCTGTTTTTCCTAAGTCTTTTAGTGTTTCATGTTAAATAGTCAAGTCTTTAGCCGACTTTGAATTAAAGCTTTTTGTACATTCTATTGTTTTATATACATTA
Organism: Sorex fumeus; assembly: GCF_029834395.1. Taxonomy (NCBI): domain Eukaryota; kingdom Metazoa; phylum Chordata; class Mammalia; order Eulipotyphla; family Soricidae; genus Sorex; species Sorex fumeus. The sequence continues at coordinate 18,319,352 of NW_026606118.1, forward strand.
TATACATTCAATTGTTTTAGCCTTTTCATTAGATTTAAATCTCTGTTATACTTTCCTCTGCCTGAACAACATCTTTTTAATATTTTCTGCAGTGCTGATCTAAGAATTATTACTTCTTTCAACTTTTGTTTATTTGAAGAGCCTTTTATTTTTACTACTTTTGAAAAAAATACCTCACTTGGCATGGGAGTTTTCATTGACATAATTTATCTTCATTCAGTGATTCATGCCATTCTGTTGGCCATGGAATAGAATTATAGGTTCATTTTTATTTCTTCCAGCACTTTAAATATGTCATACTTTTCCTTTCCTCACACTATTTTTTTTACAAAAAGCTTAATGCAATTCTCATTTTGTTTCACTATGTGAAGCAGGTTTTATACTGTGGCTGATATTCAGATTTTCCTTTTATCTTTTAAAAAGCCATTTCATTGTAATGTCTCATTTGAGTTCATCTTCTTTAGGATTTATTGAGGTTCATGTATTTCAGTTTATAATTCATCTGACTTTTTAGTCATATTTTAGGATTATCTTTTTTCTAATCTCTCCCTCCTGTTCTTTTGAAAAAAAGAATAGGATCTTCAGTTATACCAGAATAAACTTCCTTTATTATGTGAGTCCTTTAATATCTATTTATTTCTTTTATTTCCCCCTCTTTGCCTCTTTTGGTTACTTTACTAATAGAATACTTTTTTATAGAAAATCATCTCGTGTGATGTAAATATTTCTCCACCTTGAATAATTTTACTAGTTTCACATCTATCATAATGTGAAAGAATAACACATAGGCATTTATAATATTTTAGTGCAAGAACATTTTCATTTATTCTTGGAGACTTTACTGACTTTAAATTTAGAAAATATTCTTACAATTTTAATAACAAAATCATGCATTAATGAGCATCAATTGTCTACTCAGTCCTAATTGCTTATTGCTGATATGAGTTAATGTAAGTGGCAATTAGAAGAAGCCTCTGGTGACCAGGGACTCTGCCGCATACTATCAGGTCACATAAACAGATCCCAGTCTTTCTCTATTTCTCAGTTTTGTACCTACCAAATGGGGTGTAAGTGATATTTTTCCTTGGGGGTGAATCTGAGAGTTAATGCATATAAAACAGGGTCAAGTGTAATGTCAGTGACAATATTCTTTTGCTATGATTTAGATGGACAGAGGTTGAGTTTAATGCAGACATAATTTTTTTTATTAGTGAAGCACCATGAGGTACAGTTATAGACTTACAAATTTTTGTGCTTGGGTTTCAGTTATACAATGATCAAGTACCCATCCCTCCACCAGTGCCCATCCTCCACCACCACGGGTCCCAGCATCCCTCCCACCCCCATCCCCCCGTCCCACCCTGCCTCTGTGGCAGGGCATTCCCCCTTGTTCTCTCTCTCTTCTTTTGGGTACTGTGTTTTGCAAGAGAGGCATTGAGTGGCAATCATGTTTGGTCTATAGACTACTTTTAGCATGCACACATATTTTTTGAGAGAGGAAGGTGTGATAAAAACAATTTTAAAAAATTGTGTCTAACCCTAAGGATAGTAGATACAGGGGACAGATAGATTGCTCCATAGCTGGAAGTCTGCCTCATGAGCAAAGGGGAGAAGGCAGCTGCAATAGAGAAGGGATCACTAAGAAAAAGATGGCTGGAGGAATCGGTCTGGATGGGAAATGTGTGCAGAAAGTGAATAAAGGATCAAAATGGTAAACTTCTCAGGGTCTGTATTGCAAACCATAATGCCCAAAAGTAAAGAGAGATTATGGGGAATCATGTCTGCCATGGAGGCAGGGGGAGGGTGGGAAAGGTGGGGTATACCGGGGATATTGGTGGTGGGGAATGTGCACTGGTGGAGGGATGGGGGTTTGATCATTGTGTGATTGCAACCTAAACATGAAAGCTTGTAACTATCTCATGGTGATTCAATAAAATTCATGGATGGTCATGGTCCTCCTGTTGTTCATCGATTTGCTCAAGCGGGCCCAGTAACGTCTCCATCATAAGACTTGTTGTTACTGTGTTTGGATATCAAATACGTCACGTGTAGCTTGCTAGGCTCTGCCATGCGGGCGAGATACTCCCGGTAGCTTGCCGGGCTCTCCAAGAGGGGCGGAGGAATCAGACTCGAGTTGGCCATGTTGGCTGCGTGCAAGGCAAATGCCCTACCACTGTGCTATCGCTCCAGCCCTCAATAAAATTTAAAAAAAAAAAAACTTGTGTCTAACATGGACATGAGACAAACATTCACTGGTTGGGATTGGGGAAGTCACAACTACAATGTCCTTAGTGCTCAGTGTTGCAGGATCCCTTAGAAGGAAGAGCTTTGGGCTGGGGAAAGTCCTGGGGTTGCCAGGCCACTGGAAACCAGGTGGCTATTCCTCGTCCTGGCAGGGCTTGTCCAAGGTTGGGAGCCAGTGAAGGCAAACCTGTGAGAGAATGACTTTGGAAAGATTTGGTATCAGAATACTCACTTTGAATGTCAGAGTGGTTGAACCATGCAACTCTGTTCCTAGAAAACAGCCAATTTAGTGGAGCCTGTGAGATCAGTAGGAAGCCCCAGAAAGGGCTCATTTTGATGTGGTGGGAGGAGCCAATATCCAGCTGTCATTATTGATACTATCCTGGTGAGAATTACTGAACCACTCAAAATTTGGCCTCTATTACTGTTAAATTGACAACTGTGATAACTATAACTTAGTACATAGTGACATTCTGACAAATCCAAATAAATGCATTAAAGTTAATAATTTTAGATTAATAAAAGTTATGGAAGTTGGAGAGATAGGTGCTTTCCATATATGCATGCAACAAAACCCAACTGTATCTCCAGCACTGCATATGATTCCTTGGACACTACTAAGAATGATTCCTGAACACAATGTTAAGAGTAAGCTCCAAGCACCTCTGGGAGTGGCCCTAAAACAAATAATAAACAAAAAAAGTTATATATAATTTGGTCACAGAGAGAAATAGAAAATGTCTTCTTCAATTTTGTTGTCTTAACTTCTTACACCAAGGATAAATTAGCATTGGTGTTAATGTTATTTAGATGTTCTAAGTCCATTATTTTTTTATCACATTGGTATGACATATCTCCTATCTATTATTTGAAAAAAATGAAGAAATTAGACATGACTTTAGAACAAAATAAAAGAAAGACACGAACTTGGTTCTCATCAAATAAACAGAACTAAATCAATAATTAAAAACATAATTTAGCTAAAGGAACATTCCATTGAGTCTGGGCTTCTGGTGGCAGAAGAAATGACATGTCAAAATTTTCATAAACATATTGACACAATATGTCATGATCATGAACGATCAAGATGTCAAGATCATGAATGATCGGTTTGAGGCCCTTCATGTTCCCGGAGCGAACAGATGCCATTGGGCTACACTAGCACGCGACAGGGACAAATGGAGACATTACTGGCGCCCGCTTGAGCAAATCGACGACTAACAGGAAGTTAAGTGATTAAGTGATAAGTGATTGACACAATACATCATCTTGGGGAGAACTAATATCTTTATATTGTTTAATTTTCTCACGCATGAATATCCTTTCAATTATTTAAGTTTTTGTTGTAGCCAATTGAAAATGGTTTTCAACAACTGTCATCTACAACCACATTATTCTAGAGTTGCTCTATGTGACAAATAGAGCATGGTAGATGGCGATGTGAAATATCCAATGTGTTGCCATAAAATACACAGAGGTTTCTACCTTAGCCCCATAGTAATCTAAAGTTACTAATGCAATCATTTGCAGAGATCCATCTACTAGCCCTAGTAAAGTTTTTAGATGACAGAATCCTTGGATAAAATCTTAACTGAATCATGTGTCAGAATTGCTCAATTAAGCCTCTCTTGAACTCATGACCTTTAGAAGCTATCACTGTCACTGTCACTGCCCTCCCATTGTTCATCAGTTTGCTTGAGCAGGCCCAGTAACATCTCCTTTGTGACACTTGTTACTGTGTTTGGCATATCGAATACACCATGGGTAGTTTGCCAGGCTTTCCTGTGTGGGCGAGATACTCTTGGTAGCTTGCCAGGATCTCTGAGAGGGACAGAGGAATCGAACCTAGGACAGCCATGTTGGCTGAGTGCAAGGCAAATGCCCTACAGGGGAAAAGACAGTACTGAGTTAAGGTGATTGCTTTTTATGTGGGAAACCCTAGTTGAATCCCTAGCACTGCATGAGGTCTCCAGTCATCCCTGAGCAGAGAGCCAGGAATAACCCTTAAAGCAGAGCTAGATATAGCCCCCAAATTTCAATCAACTTGTCAATTAACCAAAGTTTTCTGTAAAAAAAGGTAATTGTGAGAAAACTATATTTTCACTCACGTGTGGTATATAAAGAAATGGTATATAAAGAAACTTCACTTGGCTATTTGACATTCATATGGTTTTAAGTTTACTCATCTTACAGATTGTCCAACATATTGCTAATTCTTTCATTAAAATATATTTTCTTGGGATGGGGTGTGGTCCATGTGGTAGTAGAACACATGTCTAACACGTGTAAGTCCTTGCCTGAATTCAATCTCCACAACACTCACCCTCAATATTACCACACAAATTAGCCTCGCTAATTTTTTTTAATTTAAATTTTTTTGTCACCATAAAATTACGAAGTTATTCATGATTTGGTTTCAGGCACACAATGTTACAACACCAAACACTTTACCAGTGTCCACTTCTCTTCACAATGTCACCCTACCCCATTTGCCTCCCGCTCACCTGTCTGCTTAAAGGAGAGACTTATATATGTATGAAAACCCTGTGGTTTATGGTATTGTTGCTAATAGGGTTTCATATGCAACATTTAACAACTTTCAGCACCCTCTCCTCCCAGTTAAATGCTTCGCTCCACCATTGTTGCCCCTTCCCAGTCTATCCCCCATCCCCCAAAGAGACATGTTTTCTACTGAAGACAAGCTCTCATGTTCTTTGTTTCCATTGTCTTTGTGTACTAGTTATTCCACCATTGTTTCTTTATATCCTGCATATGACAGAGATCATTTCATGTCACTCTCTCTTCCTCTGACTAACTTCTCACAACATGAGGTCCCTCTATATAAGCAACAAGTTTCATGACTTTATCTTTTCTAAGTTAAAGAAAATGCTCAAGTTATATTCCACTATGTAAAATGCGGAGAAGAGATGAACAGAAACTTCTTCAAAGGAGAAATGCAAATGGTAAAAAGGCATATGAAAAAATGCTCTCATCACTAATAATCAGGGAGATGCTAATTGAAACAACAATGAGATACCACTTCATATCACAGAGACTGGCATAAATCAAAAAAACAAGAACAACCAGTGTGGGCGCACATGCAGGGAAAAAGAGACTCTCATTCACTGCTGGTGGGAATGCCAACTGGTCCATCGTTTGTGGAAAATAATACAGACATTCCTAAAAAACATCTAGGAATTGAGATTTCATATGACCCAGCAACTTGACTTCTTAGAAAATACTCCAAAGTCCCTAAAACAAAATGGAGAGGATGCATTGCATCCCTACGTTCCTTGCAGCACTATTCACAATAGCCAAAATCTGGAGATAACTCAAGTGTCCAAGAATAGATGATTGGTGAAGAAACTAATTTTTTCTTACATTTTATTTGTTCACTGTAGAAGTTCTATTTTGTTGTCTTTTATATTTTAATTTGTCTTCTCTTGATATTAGTGTCTTCTTTTAAATCCGTTAGTGTGTATCTCGCCTGCACAGCAAAGCCTGGCAAGCTACCCGTGAGGTATTCAATATGCCAAAAAACAGTAACAGCAAGTCTTACAATTTGTTGTGAGACATTACCAGTGCCCATTCTAGGACAGTGCTACAGTGTATATTTATAGTGAGTACTTATTTTAACATATTTGACTGCTATGTCTACCCATCACTGTAGTTTCAATCTGTTTCTATTGTTTGATTTTTCCTTCTGGTCATGTGTCACATCTTTCTCACTTTGTCACATGTTTAAAACTTTTTATCAGATGTTGGACATTTATGTACATCAGGTGTAAACTGCTCTGTTTTATTTTCCCCTGAGGACATATTTAACTTGTTATGGCCACCAGTTAAGTCACTCATGTTCTGGCCACCATTATGTCACTGAAGGCTAATATTCAGTCTTGCTTTTAATTATTAGGGACTGTCTAAAATAATCTATCCTAAAGAAATAGTTCATCTTCACTATTAATATACAAGTCTCTTTGGGGTATATATTTAATTCCTTGTGCATTAAATGCAATTTCTTTATGCTTGTGAATATCCTGTGTGACATTATGTGTGAGCACTACTTGACCCCTCAAAATTCTACCCAAATCATATTCAGATTTGTTGGATACTCTGGAATATGTTCTGCATAGATCCTTTTTTCTCCCTTATGCTCTAATAAATTCTAGCTACCTTGGCTTCCTAAATTCTGATTTCTGTTTTCTTAAATTTTTGGTATGTTCTGGAGGTAGGACACAACTGGCAAAGCTCCTGGATTTGTCTTGACTCTGTGCTCAGAGATCACTCTTGATTTTTCTCTGGTGACATGATGCAGTGACAGGGATATAACTAGGATCAGGCACAAGCAAAGCAAATACTGTAGTATCCTAAAGACTCTTTCATCCTAAGTCAACAAGATGGTCAAGTTCTGTGTTCTCATTCTGTGTTCTCATTGATGGAGTTTCTCAGCAGAAACTCCACACAGAAAGTCTGAGTAGTTTTAGAGTTCACCTTGTTTGCTTTCTTCAAATCCCTGGGCTCAAAGTTATGATTAAACAAAGTGATTTCTAGTGCTTGAACACAGTGATGTCATATATTTTGTCAAGTTCTCTAGCTATTTACAACTGAAGACAAAATCTTCATCAAGTTAGTCCCTTGAGTCAAAAAGAAATTCCTCCCAAATACATGTTCCCATTTGCAAAGATAAAAATTAAACTAAATATTTCCATGGATTAGAATCACACAAATGCTATCCTTTATGTAATAAAATTAGCTTCTCACATTTAAGTTTGGAATTTATACCACTATTTTAGAAATACATTTTAAAAATGGCAGTGTACCTCCAGAAACAAAGTATTTTTTTTACTTCTTTTACTTTCAAATAAAACCTTCTTCCATATCATTTACTTTCTAATTTTAGAAAATAGAATCAAATTGAATCTTGAAAGATTCACACCTATCCTTAGAATAAACATGAGACATTTAATTCAAAAGGATTGTTCTTATAAAATGTGAATAAAATGGTAGCAATTAATAAAAATTAAGAATTCCAATTATATTTGAGTAGGGGCCAGAGCAATAGTACAGTGAATAGGGTACTTGCCTTACACTTGGTCAACTCCGGTTCACTTCCCAGTACCCCTATGTTCCCTTGAGCACCACCATCAAGAGTGATCTCAGCGCACAGAGCCAGAAGTAAGCCCTGAGCAGTACCACTAGCGTGACTCAAAACCAACAAAATTCTTGAATGAAAGAGTAAATGGGCATATAACTACTCATTTGCTTGTACATTCAGTAAATCATGAGAAAATAGAACTGTTAAGTGAAGCTAATTTTTATTGCTTCTTTACTTAAGTCACAAATTTTGTGTACTTCTGTCAGACCATATCTATAATACAGGATTTGACATTTTCATCTCACAGCTATGTCTCTCTACTCAGATTTTATCATTTTACACTTGAGTTCCAGCTCGATCTTATCATTGATAATTGTATATGATGCCTTTGATTTTTTCTCACTTGAGAGAAACAGGCACATAATTGTCTAGCCCAGCTGCAATGGCTGTGAGCTCCTAACCATACTAAGTGATTTTCAGGTTATACTCACATACTCATATATTACACAGAAAAATATACCAAGAGCACACAAAGTAGCCAGTGAATAACAGATACATTATTTTTTAAAATGTACTCATTCCACCCATGGAACATTAAGTGCTTCCTAATTCCAATACCTCTGAAATCTAAGCTCCTTCGACAAATATTCACTTTGCCTCTGGTCCTTTTTTGTGAATCAGATTTATTTATGTCTTATGTAAGTCAACCAAATATAAAAGGACACAATAAGCATCATCTGCTTTTATCATCAAAAATATATCCTTAACTCTTAGTTTTAGAGGGAGATTTCAAGTAGGATAGATACAGCATCTAATATGTTTTTTATCTGATTTTTGCATAAAAATATTTTGCAAGTTGTGTAGAGAACAGATTTTGAGAGGGGATGAGACATAACATGTATATGTGTAGGCATGTGTGTGCATATGCATGTGATATTCTTCAATTGACCTAACATGGAAACGCATATTAATAAACCTTAATAAAGTTTGATATTATACTTCATTTGGAGTTATTTTTATCTATTAATATTGCTACTTTCAAGATCAGATATGTTCTGCACAATAGCTACATCTGGAGCACTAAGCTTTTGGAAGCATTTTAATTGGAATCCTCTAATAATTAAAATGCAATTTGCATTTTATTACCACAAGTTTTTTGTCCTCTAATTATTTCACATATATAGTGGATAGATTTGATTTAGATAGTTAATCTTTGTTTATTATTTCTAATTTGTGCTCTAGCATCTTATATTTTGATAATTTCTATTTTATTCATACTAATATTTATTTTGCTTGAAGTATGCCCTTAATTGATGATCAAAATGTCATTTCATTGTCATAGAAAACCTTTATGACAACATGATGAAAGTTTTGGCGGTTCACTAAAACTGCCTTTGAAAAACAAGGTTGACCCAGGCACAGAAACTGTTTTGAATCTTTTTTGCATTTTGTGTACCATGGCCTTGGGTTTATTGTTAGCAAGAGTGGGTCACCTGCTGATATACACAATATAGTGACTCAATGACAGATGCTGTAAGAATCTGAAAGTCTTTATTGCATAGGAAATTGGATGTATTGTGATTAAGCTTCTAAAGCATGTTTCAATGGATTTTTAAACCTAAGGTATTATTTAGAAAGAGGAAGAAAGAAAACAAGAAGCATAGAGAAAATATAATGAAGGGAAAGTAGTTATAATCAAAGGAAACAGAAAAATTTCTTCAGAAGGGAAATGTCTTAAAGAATAAAGAGAAGAAAGCAGACCTACCCTGGGTAGAACTTGAGGACATCCCATGAGTTCTACCTCCCTATGTCCTCCCTGACATCAGAAGAGCATCAAGTGTTGATGTTTCCTCTAGCTAAACTATGTGCTGCTCAGAACAAGGGACCACATTTAACTTTATTTTGCATACAAGTGCTAGCACAATTCATGGCACATTTCAGTGACCAGATCATGTATATGGAAGAAAAGAGGGAAATGCTATAGAATATGAACTAAGTAGAATCAATCAATGGAAAGGAAAAAATATAAGAGAATCATTATTAAGAGGAAATAGAATAGTCCCTTACAATGAAAACTAAAAGCAGTGCTTTTCAGGAAATCTCTCAATTATAATATCTTTGAAAAATTAATAGAGATTGTATAGGAATATAAAATGATCTCATTGATGGATATATGTAGGTTGAACTCAGCTATCTGCCAGGCACTCTATACAGAATTATATTACCTTTCCCAACAATGATACCCAATTACAACAGATACAAAGGCTAGGAAAGCTGGTCCTTTGTAGGGAGCCTGCCACAGTGTCTGGAGTGGGGTTAGGACAGAGAAGGGATCACTATGACAGTGATGGGGGGAAGTGATCAATTTGGACAAGAACTGGGTGCTGAAAGGAGGTAAAGTGATGTGCATGATGCATTTTCAGGAACAGTGTTGCAAAGCACAGTTCCTTCAAGGGAAAAAAGGGGGGGAAATTGCCTGTCATAGGGCAGGCCAGGGTTGGAGGGAAACTGGGGACACTTGTGGAGGGTAGGGCTCACAGATAAAGGGACTGCTGCTTGATTGTGTATGCCTGAAATTCAATCATGAATAGCTTTTTAACTTGGTAATTTGTGGTGATTCAGTTACTACTTTAAAAGGTGGAGTTAGTACTGTGTATGTTTTTAAACAAGTAAACGACTCTAAAGGAAACCAGTACCCTCTGTGAATCACAGAGGATTGATATTTTATTGTTATTTTCTGCTATTTCTATGAGATAGACTCCTCCGGCCATACCAATGTTTGTAAGAAAGAATATATACCATGCCGGAAACCAAAATGATATCTCAGAAATTTTTTCATATATATTTTCCCAATCTTCATCTAATAACCCCATATACCAGATAAGATGCTGCCTATGGGGATAAATAAATGAGAGACTTGATCATTGAGGTTAACAGATAGGAACAAAATGCAGAGACTATTTATTCATTCATTCTTCTCTTAGTTCACGTACAAAATATATCTAGGGGGCCTACAAAATGCCAGGTGTTGTATTAATACTAGTAGCAATCAAAACATCCTTTTCCTTGAGGAGTTGATATTCTAGGTTAGGGCTTTGAGAAATTGAAAGCAATAAAGGGGGTAAAAGTTTGTAGGGCAGAAATCAAGGTAAAACAAGCTTTAAAAAAGGTATTGTCTTTATTTTTGGGGGGTCACACCCGTGATGCACAGGGATTACTCCTGACTCTGAACTCAGGAATTACACCTGACAGTGCTCGGGGAACCATGTGAGATGCTGGGAATTGAACCCAGGTTGACCTTGTGCAAGGCAAATGCCCTAGCTACCATGCTGTAACTCCAGTCCCAGGTATTCCCAACTTTAAAAAACTTGGGAAAATACCTACTCTGGATTTGTACAATCCGAGAGTGAATGCCAGCTTAACACCCGTACCAGTTGCCTTATGCTAGTCTCAGAGTACAGAATCACAGTTTTGAATGTGTGAGTAGGGCAGTCCCACCTGATAGCACATTGACATTTGAATGAAACTAAAATAGGGAAAGAAATTAAGTCTTGACTTTTCCCAGTGAGAAGGATGTTCCAGATAATGGGAGCAGATAGAGCAAAAACCTATTAGTAATAATATCCTTCTATCCAAACCTTTCTCTCCCATCTCTATTTCTCTGTGTGCATATTATACTTCAATAGTGTTTTTTAAAAGGCAGTAAGTCCTGTCTACTCCTGTCACTTCTAAACATGGAAATCTCGCTGTTTCTGCTCTGTAATGTAAATGATTCAATGATAGTGACTATTGGGACTGAACCTGAAATTAGTTAACAGATTTGTTTCGAAGTTAAGGTTCCAAGTAATTCTGTATTCAGGAAAACAGCATAGATGCAGAGAGAAGAATGAAAAATAAAGATTTCCTTTTTACCCTCATCGACTATGGATGTATTAAAAAGAACAGTATAGCAATTCTTATTATGAAGAGTGCTTGAAAAATTTCCCTCTCATTCAAAGAGACTATAGTCATTTCATATGTACAGTAAGATGAAAACCCAATATTTTTTAAACATAGTCAAAGAATAGCAAATGATCAAAGGCAATAGAACCTGGGAACTGGTCTTCAGAATTGAGCCTACGATTGTGGGCAGATGGGGACAGAGGTTGGGAGGACAGAGGTGGGCACTGAGACAGTGGTGGGGGGAAGTGGACCCTGGTGAAGGGTGGTGGTGTATGCATGAAGCCCTAGTGCTATAAGTTTTATAAGTCTTAAACAAGCAAAAGCAATGTTTTATTTTCCTTTATTTTCTTAACATTTTAGCCAGTGGATTTAGTGGCTGGGACAGTCACATTTTATATCCATGGGACTCTTAAATTAAGAGACTTTTTCCCTACTAATATATAGTTCGCTTTACTTTTTTTGCTCTTTTTTCATAATTTTATCTCATTAAGACACTGTGAATTACAAAGTTATTACAGTTGGGTTTTTTACATACAATATTCTATTACCAATCCCACCACCAGTGTCAACTTTCCTCCATTAGTGTTCTCAGGTTCCCGTTCCTACCTTCCCCCTCAACCCAATTCCAGCCTGCCATCTTGGTCTGGACAGGTACCTTTAAGTTTGGTTATTAAAGTTTGGGTCTTGTGATTTCAGTGTTGAAAACTCTGTGGTTGGATATTATGTCTGTCATTCCTCAATACCATCCATACACCTGAACCCCTTGAACCCTGCCCCCATTACTTCTCTCTTTCTATTCCCTACACTTCCTATACTGTCAAGGATGATTTAGGAACCCTCCTTTAGATTGGCATGTTTCCTCATCCAGCTACTCTAAATATCACATATAAATGATATCATCCTACATTTGCTCCTCTTCTGGCTTACTTCATGTGACGTGATATCTTCAAATTCCAACCATGTTGTAGCAAATTGCAAGATTTCATCATTCCATCATTCCTTATCACCGTGTAGTGCCCTATTGTGTGTGTATCCCATTTTCATGATCCACTGATCTGTTGTTGGACATCTAGTCCCTTAAAAACTCATAATTGTGTACAGAAATATTGTTTCTTTAATTCTAGGTTCTGTCTCCTTAACTCTAAAGTGTATCTCTATAGGTTCTTTGTAAACTATGGAGAAAACAAGGCATAGCACTGAAGTTTACATTTGTAGACAACGTAGAAGTTCATATAGTGACTCTTGACTCTATGTGGTTGTGGTATATTAAGATGCTTTGTCTTGTTATAAATCTAGTTATAGTACTTTCTAGCAAACACAGCTCAGATGAAAGTTATTCTATCTCTTTAGGTCTTATAGTTCTATAAAACAGCTATTATTTTCTTGGAAGGGATTGTGTTAAGAAAGGTTGCAAATATCTGTAACTCACCTATTCTATCACAAGAATAAGCTTGTTAAGTGCTGGTCCCTGATTGCTATTACCTCTCATCTCTATCCTTTCCCTTATCCTTCTTCATCTCCTGTGTCTTTTAATTCCCTTTCCTGTCTGTTACTACACCAAGGAAATGGAAAGAGGCTTGATAAAGAGCATCAGCATACATGTGCTTGTTTTTAAATCCACAGTGCATATTTTCTATGGTTCTTCAGATTCTCTTGATCTGACTATCTTTTAGGTGCACGGCCACCAACCGTTAGACAGTTCTAGATACTTTTGTAAACCTTGGTTCAGTCTCTATCATTGCTGCTTCATCTTCTAACCACCCCAGCTATTTCTCTGTCCCTAGGTGTAAGTTCAGTAATCAGAACTACTTCTATTGTTATCAGCAAAGGAGTCCACATCAAGCAGAATAGGGATCGTGTTCACTGTGCCCCTATCTGAAGAGTAGCCACGTAACAGAAAATGGGCTCCAGTTTCCTCGGTAAATGCTAGTGGGGTCAAGTGAAGTAACTCCTTGTGAGCAAATTTTGACCACAGAAAATAGAAAATAACACATTGTGTGCATCCTTCTTCCTTGATCCAGTAGTAGTTCAATAGCCTAGCCAGAGATATCTGCGAAACTGAGCCCCTCATTGTATTCCTTGAAGGTGCATACTTGGGAATGCATTAGTTGGTGCTAGAAGTGGTGTTTTCAATCTTACCAAGTCTTACTTCTCCATTAATGCATGAGAAGTTAAGCCTTCCTTAATTTTTAAGAATTCAAGGGAATCTCCATTAAGTTCCTGGGATCTACATTTTCCAGATTCTCTTTAGCAACTGTCCTCTGGAGAAACTTGGCCAAAGGGAAGGGATTAGCAAAAGACTGGAGAAGAGAAGGGACAGTCAAGACTTCCTGTCTGGATGTTCAGGTGAATCTCAGGCTGTAGGTATGTTTTCTCTCTCTATCCCTATGGCTCTGGGGAATAACTCCTATTGTGGCTTGTTAACTACAATAAAACATACTGCTTCCAGGATAAAAAGAAAAATGTTCTTCTCCAGAGGTTAAAATTTAGGGTTGCCTGCAGAAAGAAACCATTATGAGTTCCATTCAGCTACTTCTGTAACCCTCTAAGGCAAGCTTTGGTTTATATTCTCTTTTGACAGACAAGTGAAATATTTCTACAGAGGGAAATGTATATTTGAAATAATAGTCAGACGGAGATAAAACATTTGTGTTTTGAAGGGCGTATGAGAATAAATGCCCAAACATTTGGGCAAAAAAAGGAAAAATGATGCATTTGAACTTTGAGATTTTAGGCAAAGCAGGAGACATTCTCCGTGTGCAGTAATGCAAACTAAGAAATGATTCCTATGATACATTGTTCATAGAAAAGTAAATAGAGAAATTGTGGCTGGATCTTGAGTAATAGCACAGCAAGTATTTTAATTGCCTTGCATGTGGATGAATCCTGAGAATCTCATATAACTCCAGAGCACTGCCAGAAGTAATTTTTTTAAATTTTTTTAAAATTTTTTGCTCAAGCGGGCCCAGTAACGTCTCCATTGGAGACTTTGTTGTTACTGTGTCTGGCATATCAAATACTCTCGGTAGCTTGCCGGGCTCTCCGAGAGGGGCAGAGGAATCGAACTCGGGTCGGCCACGTTGTCCGCTTGTAAGGCGAACGCCCTACCCGCTGTGCTATCGCTCCAGCCCGGCTAAAGGTAAGGTAAAGTCCCTCCCGTTGATCGTCGATTTGCTCGAGCGGGCCCAGTAACGTCTCCATTGGAGACTTTGTTGTTACTGTGTCTGGCATATCAAATACTCTCGGTAGCTTGCCGGGCTCTCCGAGAGGGGCGGAGGAATCGAACTCGGGTCGGCCATGTTGGCCGCTTGTAAGGCGAACGCCCTACCCGCTGTGATATCGCTCCAGCACATTTGCTCGAGCGGGCCCAGTAACGTCTCCATTGGAGACTTTGTTGTTACTGTGTCTGGCATATCAAATACTCTCGGTAGCTTGCCGGGCTCTCCGAGAGGGGCGGAGGAATCGAACTCGGGTCGGCCACGTTGTCCGCTTGTAAGGCGAACGCCCTACCCGCTGTGCTATCGCTCCAGCCCGGCTAAAGGTAAGGTAAAGTCCCTCCCGTTGATCGTCGATTTGCTCGAGCGGGCCCAGTAACGTCTCCATTGGAGACTTTGTTGTTACTGTGTCTGGCATATCAAATACTCTCGGTAGCTTGCCGGGCTCTCCGAGAGGGGCGGAGGAATCCAACTCGGATCGGCCATGTTGGCTGCATGCAAGGCGAACGCCCTACCCGCTGTGCTATCGCTCCAGCTAGCACAGCGGGTAGGGCGTTCGCCTTACACGCAGCCAACATGGCCGACCCGAGTTCGATTCCTCCGCTCCCTCTTGGAGAGCCCGGCAAGCTACCGAGAGTATTCGATATGCCAGACACAGTAACAACAAAGTCTCCAGTGGAGACGTTACTGGGCCCGCTCGAGCAAATCGACGATCAACGGGAGGGCCTTTACCTTTACCTTTACCTTTACCTTTTTAAAATTTTTATTAGTGAGATGAGTCAGAAAGAGAAGGATAGACATAGAAAGATTGCATTCATCTGGGGAACATAAAGTAACAAAATAGGAGACTAACACCCAAGAATAGCCAAGATTAGTACCAGGAATTTTTCTCCATGGCTTGGAGGCCAGCTAGGGGAAAAGGGAGCTCAGATAGAGAAGGGAGCCCCAAATAAAGGGTGTTGGCAGAAGTAATTTCTGAATGAAGACGCTGAGCATCATTAGATGTGACCAAAAAAAAAAAAAAAAGAGGAATCGTGGCGTGATAGGCAATGGCATACTATTTAGCAATAAACAAAATAAAATTATACCTAAAGTTACAAATTTAATGGCATCATTTTAAGAAAAATAAGTCACCTGTGGGATAGAAACAAAGGAGGGAATTAACAGTGTCCAATGAAAACAAACCCTTGAACTCCAACAACAGAACCCAGATCACCAAATAGGGATGTCAGGTAAGGATGTGGGAGGAATGGAGCAGACCTGATAGGATTTAGGAATATAGTAGAGGGAGAGTCTTTGTTTCTTCAGTTCTGGTGGTAGTGCAGTAACTTTGCATGCCAAAAGCATGGACATTGACATACTGTAAACCATATTACCTAAATCACAACAAAATTCCATTCAAAAAAAGAATACAGTGCGTAGATGAACATTTTCCTGGCCTCACTTTTGTTGGTGGGCTCATCCTATCCAGAGCTCAGTCAAGGACTGAAATGCTGTAGATTTTCCCAACTGCAAATGGGAATGATTGAATCCTTTTGTTATAAAAGGAATTTGTTTTCTGCTTTGATTTCTTTGTATATCTGGTGAAAACACCACTGCTCAATTTGTCTCTGTGCCCAAATTTTATCCCACCTGATCATCTCCCAGCAGTCTCTCTCTCTCTCTCTCTCTATATATATATATATATATGTATATATATACATGTATATATATACATATATATATAAATTCCCTCCATGGCATGGAATTGAAAGAGGAAGCCTCAGTTTCTCCTTGCCAACAAGAGGGGAGCCCACAGTTTCCCCTCACCAGTAGTTCCTTTTCTCCCCAATGACCTGCCACACCTCATTCCCAAAGCCCTATCTTTAATATTCCTGGAGTTCCTCAGGGCCCTTTTTTTTCCCAGAACAAAAAAGTCACAAGACTAAGATAATGAACAATACCCAAGGCATGTGACCAATCAGATGACCCTGTGGATTCCTGTGATACTTATTGATTGATACAAAGGGCCTTTAAAAAGACCTACACAAAACTTGCTTTAATTGAGTCTAACACAAAGTTGCTTCCCACTTGGGGAACGCCTTTTCCTTTCCCTTCTTTCCAAAAAACTTTTCTACTTTCTAATCCCGAGTTTGAGCATCTTTATTATTCTTGAAAATATTGAAGAATCTGGGAAATCATGAAAGAACAGAGTCCAACCGCCACTTCGCCTCACCTGCCTCAGTATCCTCCCACCTCCTTGAGTCTAATAGGACACACACACACACACACACACACACACACACAAAGAGAGAGAGAGAGAGAGAGAGAGAGAGAGAGAGAAATGTTTAATTATTTTTTTAAGTTTAATTACCTGTGGTTGGGGCATGGCAAAAATCAATTTCCCCTTCTACAAGGCATTAATTTAAAGATAAATGTGTATTCCTAACATTCAATAATATAAGAAAGTGAACTTTCATCTAGAGCAAAAGGAAGCACAACATTAAAAAGTTCTAGGGGTTATGAAAAAAAGCCTCAGATTTTTGTGCTAGCCTGCTAAGTGGTATTTGATATTTAAAAACACATACACCTTTCCTAAAGATTACATTTTCCAGTTCAAGTCCTACAGTCGCCTTATAAATTGCCTCTGTCTGAGTTTGCAAGGGCTCACAATAATCTTGCTCTATCATCTTGCGCCTGGTAGGTGGGAAATTGGTGGTGTAAGAACGTTAAGTGCTATTGTTTGGCAAATGAGATTCCATTTCATTCCCTTGCATCTCTCCCCTGGTGCTTGTAAGAAACAAGCAAATATCCCCCTCTCACCTCCTCTCCAGGTGCTCTCAGAGCAGGCATAGTTCTTTCTCTTCTGCAGCTTTGACATGGGATTTCTAAAATTGACCCCCAAGAGATTTGCATTTATAGTAAGTGCTCTGTAGTAGCCAAGCAGTGATTTCTGAGCTCCGCTTTAATAACACTACATGAATATAATGTAAATGCAAAGCTGAAACCAGAAACCTGAGGTTGATATCCAGGCACAGAGATAGGTGCAGACAGTCTTTCCTTCTGAATCTAAGAAGTGGGAAGGCTTTCTTCTAGAATGTACAGAAAGCAATAGCTAAGTTAGGTGAGCCTCCGTTCATGTCCTAAGTAGTCAAAGGCACAGGAGGAGACTGGAAAACAGAGTTGAAATAATAGCAATTCCTCGGTGTGTACTTATCTCTTATCAGGGTTTTTCCCCTCTATTTTCACAATATAGACCTTGCACATTGCATAAATTGTTTTCCTGCTGCTGTCTGCAGGACAGATTCATTCGTTGCCCCTTCCCACACTGGAAGAGAGTCTTGAGCCAAGCATGGGTGGGCCGAGAAGATGGGAGCTCAGGGCTTCTACATTTGCTCCACCCTTCAGACTTTGGGTATTCGAAGCTTTGGTTTTCTCTATTTTGCAAAGAAATGATAAAGAGCCTGTGGTTTTATATCTTAGAACAGTTAAGAAATCTGTGGCCTCTAAATTTGGGAGGATATATTTCTATAAAGCATCTGACATCTCATGTGGAAGAATTCTAGCAAAACTGGATTCTTGGGGAATGCCATCCATACCAGAGACAAGAGTTTGACTGGAATCACTCTTTATTCCTTTTTGTTGCTGTTGTTTATGACTGTCAACATGCTAGCTGTCCTAGTAGTGTTAAGAAGCTAGTTTGAAGACACCAGAGTTATTCTTGGTGGTACTCAGGGCCCATATGGTGCCAGGGATTAAACCCAGGGCCTTTCACATGCAAGACATGCATGCAGTCTAACTGCTCTAAGCAATAATCCTCTGCTGTGAGGAAACAGTCTTACCCTTAGTAATACATCTGCACTGAGTAGAAACTAATGGTGTCTCCAGATTATCCCAAGACACCTGAGTCAGGAATCTTTTGGTCTCAAAACACACTCATGGATTATCAATGGGCATAGCAGGAGGTCTCCAGCATCCTTTCAGAACTCTAGAACAAGTACATTCTGCATAATTAGATGCCATAATAATGATCCACTGCCTTATATGTCACTCTTGCAGAGAAGGTCTTTTCCAACCTCAGAGAGACTGCAGTCAGGATTGAGGCCATTCAGAAAACCCTTCTCTGCAGGCAAAAGATATTGCAACATCCAAATCTCCCCAACCCCTCCCCCCCCCACACACAAAAAATCCCCTGCCCTTTCTACTAGTAGAGGGAGTAAGTTTTTTCCCATTTCTACACCACCTCTACATGTGACAAGACTCCTGAACTCAGGATCTCTTTATGTACTTTTTTTTTATTAGTGAAACTTTTTTTTTATTATGTACTTTTTTTTTATTAGTGAAACTTTTTTTTATTAGTGTACATGAGGTACAGTTATAGACTTACAAATTTTTGTGCTTGTGTTTCAGTTATAAATTGATCAAGTACCCATCCCTCCAACAGTGCCCATCCTCCACCACCACGGGTCCCAGCATCCCTCCCACCCCACCCCCCGTCCCCCCATCCCACCCTGCCTCTGTGGAAGAGCATTCCCTTTTGTTCTCTCTCTCTCTCCTTTTGGGTCCTATGGTTTGCAAGAGAGGCATTGAGTGGCAATCATGTTTGGTCTATAGTCTACTTTCAGCATGCTTCTCCCATCCTGGGAGTATCCACCCACCACCCTCTATTTGGTGCTCCCTTCTCTATCTGAGCTTCCTTTTCCCCTAGCACATGTGGCTGGCCTCCAAGTCATGGAGCAAATCATGCTCTTTATGTGATTTTTTAGGACACTTTGCCTGCCTGAGGTGGCTCTGTTAACTCCTGAGAATGTCAGAGTCACATGGCAATACAAGAGCACCAGAGCTTCAAATGGCATTGACTTCAGCTCCAGCTGTGCTGGGTGACATTTAGGTGACAGCCTGTCTACTCCTAGAGATGAATCACACAAAATTAGAGATGGGAAAGACCTACTAGGTCACTTATCCTATCCTCCTGCCAGCTCACAATCACTCCCTTACATTCTACTTCCTAGTGCATCATCCAGTTGGGTTTTAAATAGCATGGGATGGAGACAACGCATGTTCACCAAGTGTTCTGTCTAACAAACACATCCAGTCAAATGCCCATTATTTGATCTTTATTTACTCTAGTTTTATGTATACGGTAACATCATGGTTACTCACTTGCCCCAACTCCTTAAAATCAACTTTTGAGAAAAACTAGTGGGAACTCTCTCTTGCCTAGAATACAGTTATTTTAAGAAAAGCAAAGTATTTGGTAGAAATGAAGAGGAGTAATAAGAAGTGTTTCTATTACCTCAGTTCAACTTCTATTTTATTTGTTCTCTTATTTAAGTGTGACGCATTTATGGTTTGGCTTCCTTATTCCTTAACGTTGCTACAACTATGAATAAGCAGCATCATTGCTATTGTTTTCCATGTATATTTCAAGTTGTAAGTTTGTTGGTTTGTTTGTTTTGAGAACCACATTTGGCAAGGCTCTGACGCTTCTCCTGGCTTAGTGCTCAGAAGCTAGCTTGGGAAACACCAGAGATATTCCTGGAGGTGTTCAGGGGACTGTATGGTACAGGGAGTTGAAATTGATCCATCTCCATGCAAACCATCCTCACTAGCTTTTTGAGCTATCACTCCAGGCCCACAAACTTTTAGAGGGGTTAGCAACCCAAACTGGTAGTTCTCAGGGCTTTCTCTTGGTTCTCTATGCAGGGCTCACTTCTGGTGGGGCTCAGAGGAGAAAGATGAGGTGCAGGAGCCTGAGTTCAGGTTGATCGCATGTAAGGAAAGCACCCTGCCCACTTTACTATCTCTCTGGACTCAACTCCACAATTTTTAATTGTATGATTGTACCTTGCTTTCTGGGCTGGAGTGATAGCACAGCAAGTAGGGCATTTGTCTTGCATGCGCCGACCCAGTCGACCCGAGTTCCATTTGTCAGCCCCTCTCGGAGAGCCTGGCAAGCTACCAAGAGTATCTCGCCCACACGGCAAAGCCTGGCAAGCTACCTGTGATGTGTTCAATATGCCAAACACAGTAACAGTAACAACAAGTCTCACAATGTTACTGGGCCCACTTGAGCAAATCGATGAACAACAGGAGGACAGTGACCTTGCTTTCTATTTATATTTAAAATACCAGATCACCCACCGCAGCAGGGATGGAGGATGAGTATGAGGAGTAGATAAGATGGAAGGGGAACACTGGGACCATGGTGGAGGGCAGTGGACCCTTTGGCTGAGAGTGTTGTACTGGAATGTTCTATGCATGAAACCCTTCTATAAAGTATATTATACAACAGAGCCTAAAATAAAATATAGTTTTTGTTTTAAAAAATATTGTTAACCTAAGGATAACAGCATTTACCCTAAGGATAACGGTGGAGGAACCCTCAGGATATTGATGGATGGAAGTGAACACAGGTGGTGAATTCCTTGTTTGAACTCTGTAAACTCGATTATGAACTTTGTAAATTATGGTGTCTTTATCATTTTTTTAAAAAAATATTAGATTATCATTGCAACTCAAATAAAGACTATTCTCTCTATATCAATTATTTATTTATTCCTTTTTTTAAAACTTTGTCTTTTAATTCTAGCTTAACACAAGAACAAACAGAGTGAGGCTGGTATGTCCATTGTAAATAGTCTTGACTAAGAAATATACCTGTTTCTTTATGTGTGGACAAGCAAGAGTGTTTCTCACGCACAGCATCCAAAAATGCATTTACTACTGACTTACCTTAATTTGCCCCTTTAAGCAAGGCTCACTGCACACAGATCGGACCATGCCGCTCTTGTTCATCTGGATTTTGTAATCATCAATGTTCAACACCCCTTCGTGCCAGGTTCCAACATGAACATAGTCATAGCGGTTTGCATCGGTGTATTGCAGATTCATGATATCATACCTATAAGGAAAACAACATGTGTGTCTTGGAGAATCTGGACAGCTGCGAATGCAAAGAGAATTGGCAAATAGGTAATAATAGAGAAGACAATTAAAACTATTGTCATCCCATGTCTTAACAGAAAGTACTCGTTTTTCTTTATTTCTAATATTTTTCTCATTTTGAAAAATGTGAATTCCTTCAGCCTGAAATACTCATATTTGTAAAGAGTTTATTTTCATGTATTTTCTCTGTGTTTCTTCTTTTTGTTTTTGGGCCATAACCAGTGTTCAGGGATTAAAGCAAATGCCCTTGCTCAAGGCAAGTGCCCTATCCTCTCTACTATTTCTTCAGTCTTTTTTCTCTTTGCTTATCCTTAAAAATAAATAGATAGATAAACTTCTGTATGCTGAATTGATCATCATCATGTTCAAATCAATTAAGTTATTCTTTAAACAAGTAAATATTATTGAGAAAGGTCATTTATAAACTTGATGCTTTTAATATAAATTGCCTTTTACCTTCAGTTGTTATTTTCATTAGATTGGATTAAAAGAGGTTAGCTCTGCAGCCTGGAATATTTATAGGTGTTAATAGAGCAAGAAATCTGAGAAATGCATCTTTAATCAGCCAGGATTGAACACTTTGAGCACTGACATTTAAACTGGTCTCTTTCCTGATTAGGACCAAACCATTTTTGAATCTAAATAATTGATGTCATTTATTTTAGCAATTTCAAATGTGACAATGCTATATAACAACAACATCTACATTTAGCAATCACCACAGCAGCCAGAGTTGCTCTGGGGACCAGACCTCATCATTTCCCATCATTGGAGCAGAGTGCTCCAATGCTATGCAAAGAACACAGGAGCTGACATTAGACTGTGTAAGATGCTAACATTTTAACAGTAGAGTATACGCCTTCATAATGTCACTAAGCTTTTTTTTAAAAATTTAAGTTTGTGTGAGCGTTTATTAACAAGACATGTGAAATGATTTCTGAAACACATGTATATGGATGGCAATATCACTGTACCATTCATATTTATATTATCATGACTACCTAAAATACTTGAGTTATTCATATTACTGTAAATAAAAACAAGTGGAAAACACCTTTGTGTTGACATAGTCATTCGTTGCTTCATCACTGAAAACTTTCTGGAATTCTTTGATCTTTTTTGCATGTCACTATTTATTCTATGTAAGCTAAAATTCTAGGGCAATTTCCTCAAAACGTATGCTTCATACTTCCTTACTGGCTCTGCAGTGCAGAATGCTTTCTTGTTCTGTTCTGTTTCTTGTTTATTGGGGGTCACACCAGACAGCGCTTAGGACTTACTCTTGGCTCTGTGCTCAGAGATCTGTTCTTGGCAAGGCTTAGAGGCCTACATAGGGTGCTGGGGGTTGAACCCGGGCTTGCATCCTGTGAGGCAAATCCCTATCCACTATACTATCCCTCTGGGATCCTGGAATTCTTTTCTGTAATGCTAGTGCAGAAATTTCCCCCTCCTGTGTTAAACTATTAGTATTTTGCTCATTGTATGACCTGCATGACCCAAAGAAACTTATGGCAATTAACTAGTCCATTTTCATCTTCTTCAGTTCCCCTCTCCTCCTACTCTACCTAATCCATCCTGTCATATTTCATCTCTACACCTTATGTAGACTCAGAATACTCAGCACTCCAGGAAGCCACTACCAACCAATTTTAGAGTTAGACACCTAATACCGTTTACTAGATTTGCTGCCTGTGCTTAATACATTTTGCCTCTCACAAGGTAGCTTATAGCTTCACACCCAGAACAGATTTCTATGACTTAGCTATCCCCTCAAGGAAAAAGGAACTCTGATCGAGTAAAGGAAGTTTCCTTGCTTTCTTTTCTAACTGAACAGCCCTGAGTGAAGAGAGAGAATGGCACACCTGGAGTTCATTATTCATCTCTCCGTTGTTCTGGCTATTTACTAATAGAGGGTTCTTTTTCCCCATGATGCTGAGATACAGAGAATGTTCTTTCGAGTAGCTATCTGAGTGATATCCAAGTGTTTACTGTGGGCTGAAGGCTAACATATCCTGCTGATCAATGAACTAATCTTCACCTCCAATATTTTTCTCTATCCTAAACTCATTATGGTTATAGAACTTGCTGTGAATGCTCTGTGTGAGTAGTTTCCTTTTTCATTATCTTTAATGTTTATGTTTTACTCCGTACTCTGTTATTAAAGCTCCTTCGAGACTTCCAGTGAAAGCTTAACTGCAATGTTAGCTTTAGAATATTTTCTTCTATAAGTCATTTCCTAAGACTTATTTCAACTTCCTCACTTTCTCTGTAATAAGAGAAATCAGTTCACATTTCATTAACATTTAGGAACCAGAAAATTCACAATATTTTGGTATAAAACACATTTTTAAGAAGTTCCAAATGCTGACGGTAAAAAAAAAAAATACTGAAAGATACCAAGGGAAAAAATACTGACATACTGAAAAAGAGACTATCCTTGTGAACACTGCTTTTTTTCTCTTGACCCCAGAATCTCTTCCTAACATGTTGGCATTTGTTTAGAATATCCTCATTCTGTAAATTACAGCTCTGCAGCATCCATCCCCTCAATGCATTCAGTTTATGTTGTATGATAATTAAAATAATTAAAGAGTGACCAAAAGCAAGGATGAGAGTGTGACAGGAAATAGAAACTAGAGGGGGGTGATTAAAAACAGGAGTGAAATATGAACTGGCCAAATTCAAGCAGGAGGAAATGATCCCTGAAAAATAGACCCCAGAGAAAGCTTATGATTAAATCTGTAAATAAAGATTGAAAGAAACAAGCTAAAATTTTGTGCCTGCATTTTGGATAACAAATAGAGCGAGGAGGAGGAGGAAATATACATCTGCAATGTTCAAAATGCATCTGGCCCTGTGTTCAGGGAACACACTGTGTACCTTCTAAGATGAAGCTAAGTTTCCGTTCCAAACCTGATTCTTCACAGGACCTACTTTCTCATCTCGAGTTTCAGTTCCTTTTGAGACTGAATTTCCAGTGAGACCCAAAGGTATCACCATGATTTCGAGGAAAGAGTGATCAGTGGTCTAAATCTCAGTCCCTTTTACCTCCTTATAACGTTTTCTATGGTTCTTAGTACCCAGCAGCTGTCTACATGCCTAGTACTTGGTTTATCCTCCTCACTCACGTTTCCAACTAATTCTACTTCCACCTAAGGGGCAGCTTCAAAGAAATCCTAAGAATTAATTTTTGTATGGCTAATAAATACTTGTATCCCATGTCCTTCCAAGGCTACTGGGTTTTAACATGGAGAATTCAGTTAGGCATCAGAAAGACTCCCTAAATATAGAAGTTAAGCTTATATGAAAGTAAGGGATATATAGGGAATTAAATAGGGTCAAATAAATCCCTTACTGAACCTTTGAAATGACACTAAGAGGACTTCAAGCAACTTTACCTAATTTTAGAATTAAAGACAATGTGATGAGTTTTTTTTCTTTTCTTTTTTTTTTTAAAAAAAAACATATCTAAAGACAGTGTGATGTGATTAAAAAAAAGTGACAAGACTCCTATTCATTTACCCTGTCTCTAGGAACTTCTCTGGTGTGATTTTTCTTACATTCTCTGGCTCTCAGTTTTCTCACCTATAAAAGGATAATGATATGCCTCTAGCAATGAGAAGTAAATGATTCCATAATCCATTTTAATACATGTGTTTTTCTCAAAAGCTCTCAGTCTACAAAATCACACACAGAAAGATAACAGGGATTCTGAGGAAGAAATGTTGTGGGCATACAGAGCAGCAGTTGAGCTATGAGCCTTTTTCTTTTCCACTGCTGGTACTAAATATTCTCCCACTATTCTGATTATCCCTTTCTACTGAAAATTCATATGAGTAAACAGAACTATTATAAGCCTTGACTCTATTATCTATATACTGTTTATATAAGAGTTCATGATGTTATAAAAGCAAATATTTCAGAATGGACCAGATATAAAATGACCTTGGAAAAAAATGAATATTAGTGGGATTTAATTTACTTCTGTACTGGTGAATTCTTTAAAAGTCAAAGAGACTCATTCTAAGAGAGAATATAATTTCCTTTCTATTTCAAAGAGCTGTGAGATAGCAGGAGCAGAATTTATCCTAAGGAAGGAGAAGATATATATGGGTCTTGGTTCTCTTCATATATTAAGCTCTGTAAGAGGTACAATATTAAAGTATTTTACTACCAGTACGGTATTAACACCAATCAATCATAAAACGCTAACCTGCTGTTCTCGGTTCCAAGAGAAGTTCTACTGATTAGGCATAATTTCTTAGGTTCTTGGGTTAGTGGAGGGGCCCCAGGCGTTCCAAGGGAAAGGTCAGATAATGGATGAGAAGAAAGTAGTAGTGAAGAGTGCAGTATTGTGATGGCTTTTTTTTTCTTTTTCAGTCACACCAGCAATGAGACATGGTAATTCCTAGCTCATACACTCAGAAATTACTCCTGGTGGTGCTCATGGAACCATTTGGGATGCTGAGAATCAAACCCAGGTCAGCTGCATGCAAGGCAAATGCCCTACCTGCTGTTCTATCACTCCAGCCCCAGTATTGTGAATGTTTACTGATATGCACTCTAGGGTTTTAGAGAACAGTCTGGCCTATGGTGATTTCCATATAATATTGATCATTTATCTTTAGCTACCTACTTTGTGTATCTTCATGGTACCCAAAATGTTATGGAGTCAGAATTGCCACGAGGCTAGCTTAAGAAGGATCACAGGTACATGTGATGTTAGGGAAAAGATGACTTTACCTCCCAGGAGCATCCCCTTTCTCATCAAACCACACCTCCTCTCCAGACACACCAATGAATGTGGACTTGATGAGGAAGTCCAGGAGTTTTCTGCCATCGATGGGCTTCATGGCATCGCAGAGTCCCACATGGCCAGGACAGAGGGCATGGTGCATATTCTGTAGCCCATGAGCCATGGCGTAGATGGCATTGATGACAAACCCCATCTTACTGTCTTGTACATAGTTTTCTTCCAAGCTTTCATTGCCTACAAAAAAGGAAAATAGATAGTATCAAAATCATAATAAAAGAAGAGCCTGTATGCTTAATTAGAAAAGACTACTGAATTATCAGAGGAAGGCAAAAATTCATGACATGGGCAAAAGTAAATGCTGTTACACAACAGTTAGTCAAGCTTTATGTTTGTACCTAGCATTAGTGCCCTCGCATCATATTTCTGCATACAATTGACTCAATTTTATTTTCTGTATTCAATAGATAAAGCAAACTCAGTGAAGATGAAAATGAAGAACTCTGAAATATTTCAAGTAAATTCTTAAGAAATGACAGTGGGGATGCAGTGTTCACAGAGATTTGTATTTCAAGTCTGTAAATCATGGTACTGGAAAAAAATTCCTAAGATCCTAAGGACAACCTAAAATGAATATATGAGTTTATGTATTCCCTAGCTCCTAATTTTTTTTGATAAATTCATGAATTTTATCATCTCTAGGGCCACAAAATCCCCAAGTAGCACTATAGCACTGTCTCTCCCGTTGTTCATAATTTGTTCAAGCGGGTACCGGTAACATCTCCATTGTGAGACTTCATTGGTACTGTTTTTGGCATATCAAATATATCACGAGTAGCTTGCCAGACTTTGCTGTGCAGATGGGATACTCTCAGTAGCTTGCCAGTCTCTCCGGGAGGGACGGAGGAATCGAACCCAGTTGGCCGCATGCAATGCAAATGCCCTACCCACTGTGCTATTGCTCCAGCCCAAGTATGTAGGAAAATCCCCAAGTATGTAGGAAAAATAAGTAGTATAAATTATTTCTCATTTGTAGTTAGCAGCACATAAATAATAATATATGGAGTTTTAGAAACTCATGTAAATTATTTTTTATTTAAGACTATGCTAATTTATCTTAAACCTTGCACTTCACTTGTAAATTTCAAAACTTCCTACTGTCATCTCTAGTTGTAACAAAGGTGGATAAAAACTTCACTAATTCCAGTTTCACAGAAACAGTATTGATTAGAAATGAGCAATCTCCATATCAGAAGTCTAGACTTTAAGACTTAAATATGGATGAAAAATCCAGGGACCAATTAGATTTACTCAATAAGTGGTGCTGGGAAAACGGGGTAGCTACATGCAAAAAATGAAACTCAGACCTTTTTCTGCATAAAAGTCAGATCAAAGTGGATTAAAGACCTCAATATCAGATCTGAGTCTATAAGGTACATAGAGGAAAAAGCATCTTCATTGAAGCTAAAGGCATTTTTAAAGATGAAATGCCACTGAACATGCAACTGGAAGCAAAGATAAACAAATGGCCTACAGTCAACTGAGAAGCTTCTGCACCTCAAAAGAATCAGTGACCAGAATATAAAGACAGCCCACAAATTGGCAAAAATTATTTACCCAATACCCAGCTGATAATGGGTTAATATTCAAGAAATATAAGTCACTGAAAGAAATTCACAAGGAAAAAGCATGCAACTCCATCAAAAATTGGAAGAAGAAATGAACAGAAATTTCCTCAAAGAAGAAATACAAATGGTCGAAAACACATGAAGAAATGTTCTACAACACTAATCATTAGGGACACACAAATGAGAAGAACAGTGAAATATCATCTCACACTACAGAGACTGGCACACATCCAGAAGAACAAGAGTAACCAGTGCTAGTGTGGATGTGGGGAGAAAGGGACTCTTCTTCATTGTTGATAGAAATACTGACTGGTTCAACCATTTTGGAAAACAAGATGGGATTGCTCAAAATGCTATAAATTAAGTGAGCTTCAATGACCCTGCAATACCACATCCGGGAAATATTCTGGGGGCCCAAAAATAGCAGAAATGCTTTCTGCACTTCTATGTTTATTACTGCACTATGGATCCATAGCACAGCGGTATTTGTTTGCCTTGCACGCAGCAGGCCCGGCCGAGCCGGGTTCGAGTCCTCTACCCCTCTCCGAAGCCCAGCAAGCTATGGAGAGTATCTCGCCCTCACGGCAAAACCTGGCAAGCTACCCATGACGTATTCAATATGCCAAACACAGTAACAACAAGTCTCAAAATGGAAATGTTACTGGGCCCGCTAAAGCAAATCGAAGAACAATGGGAGGACAGTACTACAGTGGACAGTGCTATTCACAATATCCATAACCTGGAAACAACCCGAGTTCCCCAGACAGATGACTGGTTAAAGAAACTATAAAACACCTACGCAATAGAATACTAAACAGCTGTTAGGGAAAATGAAGTCACGAAATTCGTGTATAAATGCATGGACATGGAGAGTATCATGCTGAGTGAAATGAGTCAGAAGGAGAAGTACAGACATAGAATGATTGTACTTATTTGTGAGATATAAAAAACATAATATGAGACATATACCCAAAGGCAGTAGAAACAAGGGCCAGTAGGATTGGTCCAAGGCTGGAAGCCTGCCTCAAGTGTTGAGGGAGAGGGCAGCTGGGATAGAGAAGAGACCACTTGGACACAGTTTTTAACTGTGTTCTGAAATGGAGAGAGAGAAATACAGACAGACAGAGACAGAGACAGAGACAGAATAACAGAGAGAAGAAAAGTGCCTGTCATTGAAAAAGGCTGGTGGGGTTGGGAGGTGGATTGGCATGAGAGAAACTGAGCACTCTGATGGTGGGACATGCACACTGGTGGAAGGATGTGTTTGGGTACATTGTATGACTGGAACCCAATCATGAACAGCTTTATAACTGTGTGTTTCAGGGTGATTCAATAATTAATAAATTAAATTAAATTAATAAGAGTTACAGATTTGGAAATGGTATTGATTAGGAGCACACCACTGGCTTAATTCTGAGACTTTTGTCATAATTATAGAAATTTGGTTCTCCACTGTGGATGTTCCTTTTCCCAGTTGACTGACAGTGAGAGTCTATAGGAGGTGTGCTCCAGGCATTGAAGCTAAAAAAGGTTGACACATTCAGCTGCTTATGGATTGAGAATAATATGAAGTTGCCCATGACATGTTCCAGCCTCAATAAGTCACTGACTACCAAGGTTTTTGAACAAAGAAGTAGCAGAGACTATTTAGGAAGTTAGACAAGTCTTTAGAAGAAAGAGCATGCAGTTTTCACTTTGATGTAGAGCTTGGGATAAAATATAAAGCTTCTAAAGAGTTCTTTATATAGAGAGATTATATATAAAGGCTCATATATTTAGATATAATTGAAAATGTGAAAAATATGACACTTAGCTATTTTAAATGAAAGGTCCATACAAACTTCTCAGACTTGGTTGAAATAAAAAAAGATTCTAGTTTAATCCATCTTCAAATATTGCATAATAGGAAACTGTTAAGAGACTTAGTACACTAAAGTAATAGTTTTCTAAGTGACATTTTGCAAGTGGAAATAAGAAGTAAGATATACAACAAGCATTTAAAACTGAAACACATAGAATAAGTATAGAAAGTTGGATAAATCAAAGCTCATTGTTGCAACAAAGTGATGAAGCTGTTGAAATTGGGTAAATTAAATCTCTCACATAGACATAAACACTGGCTTTTAAACATTAGTTTGTCCTCTATTGATATGTTCTTTGTAGACAGCCCCGACAGTCCAAGCGATGTTGCTAACTAAACAGTAAACTTTCTGGGGTTAGAAGAATTACAATCATGCAGGCAGGGAGGGTAGGCAGGAGGGAGGAAGAGAAGGGATGGAGGGAGGTAGGAAGGCAGGAAGGCAGGAAGGCAGGCAGGCAGGCAGGCAGGAAAAAAGGAAGGAAGGAAGGAAGGAAGGAAGGAAGGAAGGAAGGAAGGAAGGAAGGAAGGAAGGAAGGAAGGAAGGAAACAATAAAAGTGACTGAATGACAAAATAAAAATAATCTTCACAATAATATCCTCTCAAAGGATCTAGTTAATACTTAAACTATCAACCTGAAGTTGAATTGGCTATAATCAAGTTGATTGATTATAATCAAACTGAGTAACTTGTGGAAATACAGGAGAATAAGAATGTGTTGATGCTATTATTTCTGTTTTGTTTCACAAACCTACCAGCTGTGCTATCGCTTCAGCCCAGGTGAACAGCGGTATTAATCCTAACCAATTTTACATTTCTCTAAATTTAATATATCGGTAATCCATAACCATTGTGCTCCCAGCTATGTGCTCAGGAGTATCTCCTGGTGGTGCTGGGGACCATTAAGTATGAGGGATCAAATCTGACCTACCATACACAAAGCATATGCTCAGTCTCCTGAGCTACCCCTTGGGCCCAACATATGCTGCTTTTTATCAAATGAAGAGCTTTAAGATATGGAAAATCCTAATGACTACTGAGTTTATCATTATTATTTTTATAAACACTATTAAGTATTTATTATAAAGTAGTCAGAGTGATGATACCAGGGATAGGGCATAATAGGGCATCACATATTCATAGCCTTGCATACAGCTCACCCAGGTTTAATCCCTGGTAACCCATATGGTCCCCTGAGCTCAGCAAGAAAGATCTTTGAGTGTAGAGTCAGGAGTAAGTCATGAGCTCTGCCAGGTGTGACCCTAAAAATAAAAGAAATTATGCTTGGTGCACCAAGAAAAATATTCCTGAGCTAGTTCTATAGTAGATATTTTAATAATCAGCTTTAAGCTCATAACTGTTCTTGGATTTCTCTGAGGTCAGTTTGAAAAAATAGATTCTTATGTAGGGAGAGCAGATAACTTAAAACCAAGTCACAATTGAGAATGAAATGGTGTAAACAAACTGTTCGTACTGACATATTTCTTGTCAGTGGGTATGTTTGCTGATTTATTATTGCTAATACTTCTATATTGATTACAGATAAAATGTAAATATATATACTACATAAATGTATGCACACGCAGGTATACAAGAAGTAATCTGGTGAACAGCGGTATTAATCATAACTAATTTTACATTTCTTTAAATTTAATAAGAAGTCTCTATATCGGTAATAATTCTAGTTGCGATTTTGAGTATTTGTCACATAAAATATTGAATCATTGGGCTCTAAAGTTCCTCACAGTCCTGATCATTAGAAATTAATTTCACAGAGCACAAGTGAAGAAAGAGGGAAGAAATCCAAATTTCCCCTTGGTCCTTGCTTTTCCCTTGCCCTCACTGGCAATGCAGGTGAAATAATGGAAGTTTCCAGAAGCAGCTCTTTCCTGGTGAATCAGGACAGGGCATACTACTCATACCAGCAACATGGGTAGGCTGATGTGGGGACTTCTCCCTGGAAGGGTTCCAGAGGTGTACAGCTGCCTCTCAGATGAGAAGTATTGGTACCCAATCTATTAATAGTAATCTAAGACTAAAAAAAAGCCCATTCTGTCAGAATCTGCCAGAGAGCCAGGAGGCTACACACATGTTTTCAAGGAATATTTGTAACTCAAAGCCTTTCCAAAATAAATAGCAGCAGCTTGTGTGTTTGTGAAATCTGAGCTGAACGCATGCCCTTCCCTTCCCTGCCAGTTCACAGGGTCAGCACAAAGAGGGGGAAACTATTCTCTTCAGCTACTCCATCTGCTCAGTAGGAACTAGCATCTGGGAATGTCTGACAGAGACAGAAAAATCATCCAATCTTTTTTTATAAATACATTATTTTTTGCTTTTTGGGCCACACCAGTGATGATCAGGTGTTATTTCTCACTCTGTACTCAGGAATTACTTCTAGTAATGTATGGGGGATTGTATGGGATGCCGGGGATCATACCCCGTTTGGCTGTGTGTGACCCGTATGCTCTGCCCACTCTACTATATCTCTAACCCCATCCAGCCTTTACAGGACCATTTTCTTGGCCACAGTATGTCTCTCCAACGATAGTGAAAGTATCTTCTCATCTAACAAAAACAGGATGGAAGCTGGAGCAATAGCACAGCGTGTAGGGCATTTGTCTTGCAAGCAGCTGACTCGAGTTCGATTCCCAACATCCCATATGGTCCCCTGATCACCGCCAGGAGTAATTCCTAAGTGCAGAGCCAGGAGTAAGCTTTGTGCATTGCCAGGTGTGACCCAAAAAGAAAAAATAAATAAATAAATAATAACAAAAATAATATGTTACAAATTTTCCTAGCTCCTCTGATCCATTATTTTTATAATCGGTGGATAGAGAGCCCAAACTAATAATACTGTCAGTTGTGGGGAAGGTGAAAACACCGATTTCCTGCGGGTTAGTCCCTTTCATAACACTAGTTCCAAAGTTATTAGTGAGAAAGGGGATTTTATGATTCATTTTCTAGGATGCATTAACTATTATAATGCACTAAGGTATCATTAAGGCATTACCTTTTCTAATATACTAAGTGGAGT
Organism: Sorex fumeus; assembly: GCF_029834395.1. Classification (NCBI taxonomy): domain Eukaryota; kingdom Metazoa; phylum Chordata; class Mammalia; order Eulipotyphla; family Soricidae; genus Sorex; species Sorex fumeus. The sequence goes on from NW_026606118.1 coordinate 18,352,049, forward strand.
CAAATAATTGTAGTTGACTGTGTTTATTTACTTTCAAAAGAATACCTACCTAACTACTTCACAGCAGATTGTGAAAATAGCTACCTTGATTCTAAATAGCAATTTTGTTCTTATTTCCAAAGCAAAACAGGGGCTATAAATGCTGCCTGAGAGCACCCACAGAGCCCAGAGAGCAGTAGGAACAGACAGTGTAACCTTTTGAAAATAAGTAACTGTTGGTGGTCTGAAAGAGTGGCGTTCTTTTCACTGCCTTTTAGAATGGTTATTTACCATATCATAGTATGTCAAACTCTGATCTATGCACATCAACACTAGGGGAATTTATATGATTTAAATAATATATGGGACATCAAAGCCATAATTCCATTTTGATTTGTTTTTTGTGCATGGTTTTAGAAAGAGGTCTGAACTCTTTTTTTTTTTTGTATTTAGCAGCTGACCAGTTTGCTCACTACCATTTGTTGAAGAGGCTTTATTTGCTTCAGTTCATATTTTTATATTTTTTGCTCCTTTATCGAATATTAATTGATCATATCCCTGAGAGTCTGCCTCAGGATATTCCAGTCTATTACACTGGGTCTTTATTTCAAATCTATGCTGTTTTAATTATTGTCACTTTGTAGAATGGTTTGAAGTTGGGGAAAATGATTCCTCCCATCTTCTGAATTCATAAGATACATAAACAAAAACATAGGCAGAACTCTCCTTGACATTGAAGCTAAAGGCATCTTTAAGGATAAAACACTGACCAAGCAAGTGGAAACAAAAATAAACAAATAGGACTACATTAAACTGAGAAGCTTCTGTACTTCAAAGAAAACGAAGACCAGAATACAAACACAGTACATTGAATGGGAAAAATTATTTACCTAACATTGGTCTGATAAGAGGTTAATAATCAAAATATATAAATATACATATATATGTATATATATAGCATTAGTAGAATTTCATAAGAAAACTATACAACCCCATCAAAAAATGAGGAGAGGAGATGAATGGAAATTTCCTCAAAGAAGAAATATCAATGATCAAAAGGCACACAAAAAAGTGTTCTACATCACTTATTATCCAGGAGAGGTACATCAAGACAACAATGAGATATTATCTCATATCACAGAGACTGGACACACACCAAAAACTATAACCTGTGCTGTTGTGAATATGGAGAAAAAGGGATTCTCATTCACTGCTGGTGGAAATGCCAATTGGTCCAGCCTTTCTGAAAAACAGTATGGACATTCTTCAAAAAACTAGAAATCGAGCTTTTATAAAAACCCAGCAATACTGCTCCTTGGGGCCCAAAAACACAATGAGAAAAAGTTGTCTGCACCCCTGTGTTCATTGCAGCACACTTCACAGTAACCAGAATCTGGAAGCAATCCAAGTGTCCAAGAAGAGATAAGTGGATAAAGAAACTATGGTACATCTACACAAAAGAACACTATACAGCTGTTAGGGAAAATGAAGCCAAGAAATTTGCTTATACGTGGATGAACATGGAATATATATTGCTGAATGAAATGAGTGGGGGGAGAGAGCAAATATAGAATGAATGCACTCATTTGCAGGATATTTAAAAAGATACATAGTATGAGAATAATACCGAAAGAAAGTAGAAACAAGGACCAAGAGAACTGATTTAGAGAGGAAGCTGGCCACAAAGGGGATGGAGGGTGCAGTAAGGTTAGAGACGAACCCACTATGACACCGATAGTTGGAAATGATCCTTTTGGACAGCACTGACAGCTGAAAAAAGATAAAGGGATATGCATGATACACTTTTAAGTAACAGTATTGCAAACTGCAGTATCTAAAAGGAAGGGAGGAGGAGGAAGAGGAGGAGGGGGAAGAGGAGGAGGGGGGAGTAGAAGGAGGAGAAGGAAGAGGAGGAGGAAGAGGAGGAGAAAGAGAAAGAGGAGGAAGAAGAGGATGAGAGATGGGGTGGGTGTAAAAGGAAAACTAGAGTAACTGGTGGTGGGACAGGTGTTGAAACATTGTATGCCTGAAACTCAATCGAGAACAAATGCGCAATAGTGTATCTCATGGTGATTCAACAACAACAACAAAAAAAATGTTTTTTTCTTATTTTATTTTATTTTGGGCTGGAGCGATAGCACAGCAGTAGGGCATTTGCCTTGTACACAGCCAACATGGCCAAGCCGGGTTCAATTCCTCCGCCCCTCTTGGAGAGCCCAGCAAGCTACTGAGAGTATCTCGCCCTCACGGCAAAGCCTGGGCAAGCTACTCGTGAGGTATTCGATATGCCAAACACAGTAACAAGTCTTACAATGGAGATGTTACTGGACCCGCTCAAGCAAATCAATGAACAACGGGATGACAGTGCTACAGTGCTATTTTATTTTATTTTATTTTATTTTTATTTTTATTAGTGAAACACCATGAGGTACAATTGTAGATTTACAAATTTTTGTGCTTGGGTTTCAATTATACAATGATTTAGTACCTATCCCTCCACCAGTGCCCATTTTCCACCACCACTGATCCCAGTATCCCTCCCAGCCCATCCCCCCCCCCCCCATCCCACCCTGCCTCTGCGGCAGGGCATTCCCCTTTGTTCTCTCTCTCCTTTTGGGTGCTGTGGTTTTCAAAAGAGGCATTGAGTGGCAATCATGTTTGGTCTATAGTCTACTTTCAGCATGCATCTCCCATCCTGGGAGGATCCTCCCAACACCTTTATTTGGTGTTCCCTTCTCTATCTGAGCTGCCTTTCCCACTAGCATGTGCGGCTGGCCTCCAAACCATGGAGTGAACCTCCTGGTACTTATCTCGTCTAATCTTGGGTGTTAGTCTGCTATTTTTTTACTTTATGTTCTCCAGATTGAAATAATAATAATACATCAGAGGGGATGGGAGGGGAGGAGAGATAGGCCTTGCTTTGTGAGCAGAGATAAACCTGGTTTAATCCACAATCCCAACGCAGTCCCTTGAGTACCGCCAGGGGTCACTACTGAGCACAGAGCCAGCAGTAATCTCTGAACATCCAAGCTCTGCCCTCTGCCCCCAGGCCCTACTCAGCAGGTAAAACTAAATAAATAAATGCACCACGACTGTAAAGAGAGTTTAAAAAGGGGTTGCACATGTTTTCCATGCAGGATGCTTGGATTTGATGTGAGCACTCCTGGGAGTGACACCTGAGCACTGTGCCAGGATCAATCCCTGAGTACACCCAGGTGTTGATCTCCAGACACACAAAAATAATTTAAAAATGACTAAGAAAGTTAATATACCAACAACATGTTTCAACAAACCAGGGAATTTGGACAAGGTTCAAGCTCTCTAATATAAGTGTCAGTTTTCTCACATTAAAAATGCAGAAAGTATCAGATTATCTGTATGGTCATCTCTTTCCCCCCTACAGATCTATGCGTTGCTTCTCAAACTCCACATCTGAGAATAGTCAGCAAAGCAACTCACATATATTACCTCTTTTGTCTTAGCACGACTGTCTCATCACTATTTCACAAGTAAGAAGACTAGAGAATTTAAGTCTCAATTAGGGCTATATATTCTTCTTTCCCTTCACTTCATGTTTTTTTAATGAAGAGATTGTTACTGATAACACTTCAAATCTTTTGCCTTATCTAATATAAAGGACAGAGATTCATCTTAGTGGAAGAAAGAAAGAAAGAAAGAAAGAAAGAAAGGAAGGAAGGAAGGAAGGAAGGAAGGAAGGAAGGAAGGAAGGAAGGAAGGAGAAAGAAGAAAGAAAGAAAGAAAGAAAGAAAGAAAGAAAGAAAGAAAGAAAGAAAGAAAGAAAGAAAGAAAGAAAGAGGGAGGGAGGGAGGGAGGGAGGGAAAGGAAGGAAGAAAGAAAGAAAGAAAGAAAGAAAGAAAGAAAGAAAGAAAGAAAGAAAGAAAGAAAGAAAGAGGGAGGGAGGGAGGGAGGGAGGGAGGAAGGAAGGAAGGAAGGAAGGAAGGAAGGAAGGAAGGAAGGAAGGAAGGAAGGAAGGAAGGAAGGAAGGAAGAAGACTCACTGTGGTCTATTCTCTCTCCTTTGGAGTCAAGAATTTGACAGAACTCAACATTTCTGATTCTTTCTCTGTTTGTGGTAAATGTGAGCCGTCAGCCACTGTGCCAATAGGCACGACAGGTTAATCATCTAGTTCTGGGGTATAGTATTGCAAAGTCTATTGTGGCCACACATCTTACCCTCGGCACTTGTAAGTTTCCACTGCTCTTTTCTTTATCTGACAGCATTATTCAATACAGAATTGTACAGCATCAATTCAGATCAAAATAAGAAGGCTTAATTATTTTATATTGTTAACATATCAAGCAAAGAAAATGAAATTCATGCTCCTTTAAATTACCAGAGTACTAGACTAGTTGAAGTAAGATTAATCAGGTCACTTTATAAATAATGCCTTCAAAGATCTAAAGTGCCCTCAATTCTTCTTGAAGATGCAGGCTTCTAAATTTTCTTTTTTCTACTCCTGGGAGAATTTACTTTAAGATTCAGAACACTAGCTTCATCCATGTGTGTCAAGGATTTGTGAATATTTTTCCTCTCTGCTTCTATAGTTTGCTTTTTCCTTAAAACATTTTCTGTGCTCACATCACAGATGAGTCTGACCCCTTTATTATTTTGTATTCAGTTAATTAAAATGTAAATGAACTCCTATGTAGGATTGAAGAGAAAAAAGGAAGGATCCTTCAATGGAGAATAGGTTATTTTCACTTTTATTAATAGCTAAATTTCTATTGCTTGAACCATTTGGTTTTTAACATATGTGAACAATACAGATATTTCTCTAGATGTATCATAACTATTGTTTAGAGAGAAATCATTCAATCATAGGACACACAATGAGCAGAATCCTTGAGAATGTATGATAATGCAGAGTTCAGCATCATTGCCTTACTCTTTAAAAACATCATTTCAGTTTACCTTATTCATATTTGGAATAAAGTGTGGTATGTGAAAAGCAAATGAAGATAACCCTGGTATGTCTAAGTGATGCCGCGGATTAGACAGAGACATTGCAGTTGAACTGTGAATCCCTTATTTCTCTTAAGAAAGAAAACCAGGGTCACATGCTCTGTGCCTTTGCTGTTGTTATTGATTTAGTACAAAATAGCACCATGAAAATATAAACCACACCCCCTGGAGTACAGTTTTTGCAGGACTACAAAAATCAGTTGGCAAGTAATCATAGAGACAGAGTATGTTAAAGAAATCTTGCTGCTTTCGTCAATGTGGGAAGTCAGACTTGTTAAATTTCATCAGGAATCAGTGCCCCTTTCAGCAACCTGCTGGGTCAGAATCCTTGCCAACCTTTTTTCTCTTGGCCTCTTTAGAACTCCACAAAGGCAAATCTATATGGAATACACTACTTCTACATATTCATGTGTGACTAAAAAAAAATGTTTTCTTTTAGATAGGTGTTTGGGTTCAAGATTAAATGCTACTAAGGTCTTTCTTGAGTTCTGGTCAATGATTTGGTACTGCTTTAGTATCTCTAGGTTCTTTCTGCAGTATTCTAACTTGATCTTCCACATTTTGCAAAAATATAAGAATTATTTGTATAACTTTACTTATCCCTGACCTGTAAAACTAAGGTTTAATGCAGCATTTTCTGGTAACCAAATATGGTCTTAGTTATGAGAATAAAACTGAAAATAATTGTTGGCATTATCATTATAGATTCACTTTGATGATTAACTTTAATAAAATACAAGGTCTATAACATGACAGTTACTATGAATAAAAAGCATACTTTGAGAATATTAAATGATTACATATTTTTCAAACTTTTTCCTGGAATTCATGTGCCACATGGATAGAATTCACCTAAGAATAAGATATGTTTATCTCACCTAAGAAAGGTATGTTGTATATTTGTATTAGTCTCAACTTCTTAGGACATTTTAGTTAATATTTTATGATTTATTGGATAACATGTTGACTTTGATAATGTATCCTCCAATACCTCTCTTGAAAAAATCAAATTTGAAATTTCTAAGAGTTTAATTAAACCTCATGACTAGTAAAGACTTACAGTCACTATCTGTCACAGAAATTAAAATACAAACTTAAAATTCATGTTGTCAAGAGCAAATAGATCATGTATGCTTATGAGAATCTTTCAATAAAACATATACCGAATTCAGACTTCATAGTGGGTAAGACATTTGCCTTGCACATAGCCTACATGGCCAACCCAGGTTCTATTCCTCCGTCTCTCTCAGAGAGCCCGCACAGCAAATCCTGGCAAGTTCCCGTGACATATTCAATATGCCAAAAACAGTAACAACAACTCTCACAATTTGTTGTGAGATGTTACTGGTGCCCGCTAAAGCAAATCGATGAACAACAGAAGGTCAGTGACAGTGACAGTGAGAACCGCTGTGTTCAGGTTGTGAAGATAGAAATAAGAATGCCAAATAAAGATACCATAAGAAGAAATTCATTGAAAGGACACAGAGAAGAACCAAATATCTACAGCTGGGGGGGGGGGGGGGAGTCAGGGAGATAGACTAAGGGTGAGGGGACATATTTTACATGTAACTAACCCTAGCTCTATCTCCAGAACCACATGGTTTTCAATGCTTTGCTGGGGGTAACTATAATAGTCAATCACTGCCAAGGTGTAGGATAACATTGCTTTGTCCTTCCTGCATAGCCTCAGGTAGTTTAGGTTTATTGGGTTGCTCTCATCATAGTGCTCCCATTCCTCTGAGTTTATTTGTAACTTCTTTCTTTGTGCTCTATTGACTTATAAATATTGTTTTTCTCTTCTCCCTTTGCATAGTTTATTCAGAGCAACGTCCTTTTTGTATGGACACAAGAAGACAGTATAGGCTATGCTTTTGTAATGTGATTCTCAGTGTTATTTTCCTCCTGGAACTGTTCTCTCTCTCTCTCTCTCTCTCTCTCTCTCTCTCTCTCTCTCTCTCTCTCTCTCCCTAAGCCTCAGCTGCCCTTACTTTCTAACACCCCCAAAGGCAGGGTCCCAACGAGGGACTGGATGGAACCAGGGCAAGCGGTAAACTATGTGCTGCCCTGGCATATAAATGGGCCTGGCCCAAGTGCCATAATGCTTAACTATAAGTTAAGAACTTGGTCATGGACAAATGCTGTCATGATCCAAAAAGTAATAACTAGACTCAGACTCTGCTAGGGTTAGGAATGATTAATCTGGCCTGAGCGCTGTAGTCTGAATCTGTGGCAAGATGTTCTCAGGAGAGCTGCCCTAAAAGCCTCAATGTATCTCTTACTGTGTCCATACAAAAATAACTAGTATTAAGATGTTGATAGAGTTATGTGATTGAGGAAAGGAGAAAAAGACCTTAAGAGGTATTTTGCCCCTGGGAAGTTAGGAAGGGCTTTGGAATACCCCTAGGTGATGTTTCAACCTTGAGCCTGGCAGTCAGGAAGGGCTTTCTTATGTTGAACCTGATTGGGTACAGTGTGGGCCCAGAGTGCAGGGAGTGAGAGAGAAGAGAAGTGGGACAGAGACGGGAGGGGAAAGGAGAGAGGAGAGAGAGAGAGAGAGAGAGAGAGAGAGAGAGAGAGAGAGAAAGAGAGAGAGAGAGAGAGAGCAAGATGGAGTGCGGAGAGACTAGCAATGAGGACAGAGAAGAATGTAGAAGAATACAGGAGCAGACTCATGGAAAGAGTGAGCCCAGGCTGCATGATGGAGCGCAGAGAAATGAAAGGGAGAGACAGGAGGAGATGGGAATCAGGGGGCAGTGTGAGATTAGAATGGGGGGCTCAGAGAGACTGGGGCAGGCACATGGGGAGAATGGAATAAATGACATCTGATCAATCAACTGGCGTGGCCCTCATTTTCTTCACCATCTGCCCCATGACCTGGGCCATCCCTGCTGGGTGAGTGGCTGGGGGCCCCTCGAACCCGGGCAGCCAGGGGAAGAGCTGCCAGGGCCTCCCCTGGCCACTGAGAGATTATTATACATCAGGTAATCCTCATGGTTCTCAACAAAGCAGGGCCTTAGCAGCACTGCATCCTTGAAGCCTCACAGTGAACTGTCATCCAAGTTGACTGAATATCTCCAGGGAATCTATCAATGCCTTGGAGTTGCTCCTGCTTTGGCATTCCCATTGCAAATTTCATTCCAAAATGGGATATAAGCACTACATTTGTGTCAGTAAAATTGTTTCTTGTGGGTACACGTTAAAAATTCTGAAATCTCTGTATAAACATACTGACACTGAATAAATAAATGTATGGTGGCAGATGGTAGAAGTCAAGTTTATCATAGTTGCTGTGGAGGTAACAGATAAGCAAGGGAGAGGTTGGGGGGCTATAAAAAAACAAAGTTGTGTTAGAATCAAATAAAAGGCACGGACATAAATTTAAGTTTAGCTTAAATATGCATCATGTGTGTCTAAAAAATTAGGAAGAAAAGACAAATTTCTTATACAGATTAGTTCCAAAGTATTTATCCAGATATTCTTCCCTCAAGAATATGGAACATAATTCCCTATTCTAATCATGTGGTACATATTTAGTGAGTCCCTTTCAAAAAGTACAGAATACTGACAAGGTATTAAAAAAGAGACCCAATAAATACTAACTTAGTCATAGTCCAAGAGTGGCACTACATTCTCAGGTTTATGAAATTATGTGTATTTGGCAATGCCTTAACACATGTTTATGTGAGTAAAATAAAAAATTTTCCCTGGATTATAGATCATATGTAATCTATAAAGAAAGTTTTCACACATTTTATTTCTTGCTGAGGTCACAATGACGTAGTGTATGTGCATTCTGTTGATATGAAGGCAGCCTTTTTTAAAAAATATATTCTTTCATATTGATGATTCATTATTCACTACTAGAGAAGATTGAAAATTAAAAACAATAGACAAAAATCATTTGGAAAAAATCTCAAATAAGTATTGATAAAAATAAGTTTTATATATTCTGTAACCCTCATACTTCCTTCACTTCAAGAAACTATTAACTGCTTCTCCCAAGATTTTCCTGAGTTGTTAGGCTGATTCAGTTCTTCAGAACACAATTGTGCCTAAAAACATTGGAAGTGCACCTCATATTCTAGTGGGAAATGCCTACAGAGGTCATATAAAAATCCATTTAGACAAGTGAGAAATAAGTTTTGACCGATAATACCAGCTTGAGAGACACCTAAGGAGAATAAATGTAGTGGAGTCTCTAAATCTCCACAAATAACTCAGGTAGCACACATGCTCCATGCCTACAGGTAAACTAGCCACTAATCTAGGTAGCTGCAGTTAGTTTGTGCAAATTGGCTGTTCTCAAGCTCTTTAATACAGACTCATCAAAAATATTCTTGAGAAATATTTGGAATATATTTTAAGCCAATAATTCTGTTGACCATGGGACTTTTTTTTTTAGTGTTTCACCTTTTAGATTGCCAGGTGTTAGGATACGTTTTTGGATGATAATCATATAATTCAGACCTATTGAAATAAAAGTATAGTATGCCAAGTTTTTCCCTGATAAATTTAACTATTCTTAGACTAACATGAGACAAACACAAATGGAGTCAAGAGGATTTACTGTTGACATTTACTCCTTATCCCTATCTGTGTCTAAAAAGTAATTTTTCTAGTGTAAAAGAAATGATTTGGGACTTGGGTTTCATATGAACTAGCTCTACCTCCTTCCCCTAAATGTTTCTTTTACTTTAAAAAACATATTACAAGCGAATTCCATGACTTCATTTTTTCCTAACAGCTGCATAGTTTTTCATTGTGTAGATGTACCATAGTTTCTTTATCTAATCGTCTGTTCTTGGGTGATTTAATAAACAAAAAAAATTTAAAACATATTAACAAACAACTAATATTAGAGAGAAGGAGGATCTTGACACTTATTAACCACTGAGCTTCTAAGCTGAGTAACAGATGTAGTTGGAACCAAAGTTATACTGAAGAAATCAACAGTGAATATTTGTAACTCATCATAAGGGTATACCAAATCAAAGCTTACTATTATTTTATGCTAAATTTTGTGCTATTTTCAAAAAACATTTGTTATGGGTGTGAAAATCTGCAATAGTAGAATCATTTTTACAGTATAACAAATGTAGGCTGGAGTGATAGCACAGCGGGTAAGGCGTTTGTCTTGCACGTGGCCGACATGGTTGACCCCAGTTCGATTCTTTCACCCGTCTCAGAGAGCCTGGCAAGCTACCGAGAGTATCTCGCCTGCATAGCAAAGCCTGGCATATTAACAAACAACTTAACGTATTCAATATGCCAAAAACAGTAACAACAAGTCTAACAATTTGTTGTGAGACGTTACTGGTGCCTGCTTGAGCAAATCAACGAACAATGGGAAGACAGTGCTACAGTGCTACCAAATGTGTGTGTGTGTGTGTGTGTGTGTGCATGTGCAATAGCTTCTGAGTCAGTCCAACATTACATCTGTTTGTCTTACAAAACTCTTGCACAATCTTTTGATTAAATGGTTGCCTGCATATATTCAAAGCACTCTAATATATGAAGACCTGATACTTTGTAGCTTTCTTCATATAAACAACATCAAATTGAAAGTCTCTTTTTCATTAACACAGGACATACTGAACCATCACAGTACTGAATCAGGTCAGAGATGGCTATCCCTTCTCACAGACTTTTTAGATGGCTAAAAGTAGGGAAAAAAGGCAGACGAAATAAATTTAATCTTTTGCAGGGGATAAGAAAATAATGTATAGATTGCTTTGCTGAGAAATAAATACTGAATTCAAGGCACATGATTTCTCCTTGTATGTGCCCTGTGCTCAGAAATAATGGGAAAGAAAAAAACCAGGGAAGAGATTGATTGGCATGGCATTGTCACACTGATCAAATATGACAGCTCCTTCAAATGGTGAGGTCAACAAGAAAACCATTAAAAACATCTTTTCTAGGAAGACACGGCATTGATTTTTTTCAGTTGTACTCTCTGAAAGCTCACAGAATCATAAAGGTAAATTTTGCTGTGCTCCAATCTGCAGAATCAGAATCATCAGGCATATTCATAGCTGCTAACATGATCTGTAACCACATAAAAATATCTTGGGGTGATATTTTATTGAGTTATATTTATCAGGGCCCTGATTTGTTCACCAATATATATTGTGGTTTATTGTTGAGTTTCTATTTCCCATGGATTTCTGTAATGTGTGATGGCAACACAAGTTCTAGAAGCCCAAAGTAACTTGGAATGCAATGAGTAAGGATAAAGAATACTGTTTTACTGCCAGAAATCCCTCATACGTCCCCATTTCCTACTATCAATTGCAAAAGTATCATCCTATTGTCAGAATATACTCTCCCGCAATAGAAGTTCTTCTTCCTTGCTTTCATTCAATATTAAGAGTTATTTAGACAATTGTCTTACACATTATCTCAATTGTTCTCATTGTGAATGAGTGACGGCTCAGGAAAGTATGATCTGAGGCACATTCTTTTTGGAGACTAGAACACTTTTAAGATATTCAAAAAGAAACCTGATGTGATGACTACAAGCTATTACTTGATAATACTGAGTAAGACCTGTAAGATAGTCTATTTAATTCATTAGTCAAAGTAGAAGCTTAACATCTATAGACATAAAATAAGGAGCTATGTATAAGTAGAAAAAAAAAAAACCAAGAAGAGATGTTCAGGCAATTGTGTTAATTTGAAGCATTAAGTGAGGATGTTCCGCAAATCTCCGTAAAATAAAACCAGAATTGTGTTTTATATTATGTATGTGAACTAAGTCTGCTTGGAAGAAAGTATCCTTTTGGTCAAATGCAAAGAGATGAAAATGTAAAAGGATGAAGATATCAGGATTTAAAATAACAGACTGTTTTAATAGCTTTAAAAAATAAAATTAAATGATGATGCCAGATCACGCTTTTTAAACTATTCAGGAAAATGAGAATTTAATGCCACAGTAATTACCTTGCCATTTTGAAAATCACTCAGCCATGCTTGGCTGCTTTCAGCGTGTCCAAATCTTTGCTGTTTATATAGCACAAAGAGTCAAAATGTGCAGGTATAACTCTGAGAAGAGTATTTAGGAAAGCAACCATTTCCTGCAGAATCCCACAGAAATTGCCTTCATGTAGGAGTTTGGGCAGAAACCTTTGTCAAGTCAACAAGACACCAAGTAAAGAAAGAACAATGAGAGGGCTTTTCATACAGTAAATACAGTGATGGAGATGCCAGTTGGAGGGGGAAATTACTGTAATACTGTGTATGGAGGGGACAAGAAGAACCCAAGCCTTATTCTCTTGACTAATAAAGTTAACAATACTATCTAACATGTGTTGACCTTTAGTCAGATGTAAAGCAACAAGTCAAGGAATTCCAGTGGTCTTCTAGCATAAACAGCTAAAAGTTCATGTTGGCACTGCCTCTCCTTAATAGGTATGAATTGCCAAGATGAGTGATTTTTAGCTCTCAGTCACAGATTGATAGTAAAGGGTTTAAAAAAAACACTGTTTTAGATGCATCTTTTGACCATCTGTGTGTCTTTTTTGAGGAAGTTTCTCTCCATCTCTTTCCCCCAATTTTTGATGGAGTGGATTATTCTTTTCTTGCCAACTTCTAATAGAGTTTTTATAAACCTTAGATACTAACCCTTTATCACAAGTGGTGGGTAAATACTCTCCCACAAGGCAGACACTTTGAACCCTGAGCTATCTCTGTAGCCTTTCAAGTTTGAATTTGCAACACTAATAGTTTGGGGAATGAGATAATAAGATGTCGCACGAATGTAACCTGCCTACACGGCAGAGTCTGGCAAACTCCCCGTGGCATACCCAATATGCCAAATACCAGTAACAATGATGGGTCTCATTCTCCTGACCCTGCAAGTGCCTCTAATATGGCACTTTTTAAAAATCTCAGGGCTAGGACAAAGGAGACGTTACTGGGGCCTGCTTGAGGCAATCGACGAATAACAGGATGGTCGTGATCATGATTGTGATTGAATAGTTTGGGGACCAGAACTTTATCACTTGGGGTGCCCCAGAGTGGGGTGGGTGAGAGCCCTCCCCGCCTCAAGGAACCCAGACCTGGCAGCTGACCTCCACTACCCAACAGCTGCCAATCTCCAGGCTGCTTTCCAGACTCATTATGAGAGACTTCTTACCATTTTCCATAATTACCACACCATGTTTGATGGAGTTCAGACAGCACACAACAAATCATGGAGAGAAATATACGTATATTTATATATAATATATATCTTGGAGAGCCTGGCAAGCTACAGAGAGTATCCCGCCCCCACGAATATAGCCTGGCAAACTTCCCGTGGTGTATTCAATATGCCAAAAACAGTAACGATAACAGGTCTCATTTCCCTCACCGTGAAAGAGTCTCCAAACGTTGATAAAAATGAGTTAGGAGAGGCTGCTACAATCTCAGGGCTGAAGGAATAGAGATATTACTGGTGCCCAGTTGAGTAAATCGAAGAAAACAATGGGATGGCAGTGACAGTGAAAGTGACAATAATTTGGGGGAACTTTTATTAGTTAGTTTTTAGTCCCCAAATCAACTTCTTCAGAATTCAAAAAAGTTGGGATAGCTACATAGAAACCCTATTAGACTTTCACTTGGAATTTCACTACCACCACCAACACCCCCCCAGTTGCTTTAATTCTGCTCCAACCATATCTTCCATACCATCCAACCCTTAACTTTATTGCTTTCCAAAATTCTAAATTTTGAGCTTGAATTATATCACCATTGAAGTAGTTAAGTCATAGCCTATGATACAAAATCTATGAAATAGAGACATAATCTTTCATGATAAAAATATATATATCATCAATAGAATATCAATATCAATAGAATATCAATAGAATATATACAGTGGTATGTCAAATCATGACATACTATTCAGTGCTGAAAAGAAATGCCAAGGCATGAAAAGTCATGGAGGAAACTTCAATGTATGTCACTAAGTGAAAGTAGTCAATATAAAAACCTATATAATATGTGATTCCAATTCTCTGGCACTCTGGAAAAGGAAAAATTATGGAAATAGTTAAAAACAACAACAACAAAACAACTGATTTCAGAGAGTGGGTTGAAGGCAGGTAAAGAGTAAAGGATAGTGGGGAAAGATGAGAAGTATAAGAAGAAAAAAAACAAAGGATTTTTATTCTAGTAAAAAGACATTTCTCCGAACTCTTTAAATACACTAAACCACAAGTGAGTGAGTCCAAATGTAAACTATAGAGTCAGAGGTAGTTATAGGTCAATATAGGTTTGTCAGCTGAACAGTGACCACTGTGATGGAGGGATATGATTTGTAATGGTCAATGTTATTTGTAGGTGGGACAGCTGGAATAAGGAAAAGTGTTTGTGCCTTCCTTTTAACTGTGTTGTAGATTTTAAACTGCTTAAGAATGTCTTTTTTTTTGGCAGCTCAGATAGAGAAGGGAGCACCAAATAAAGGATGTTGGGAACATCCTCCCAGAATGGGAGAAGCATGCTCAAAGTAGACTATAGACCGAACATGATTGTCACTCAATGCCTCTTTTGCAAGCCACAGCACCCAAAAGGAGAGAGAGAACAAAACGGAATGCCCTGCCACAGAGGCAGGGTGGGATGGGGGGAATGGGGGGTCGGAGGGATACTGGGATCCGTGGTGGTGGAAAATGGGCACTGGTGGAGGGATGGGTACTTAATCATTGTAGAATTGAAACCCAAGCACAAAAATTTGTAAGTCTACAACTGTACCTCTTGGTTTGTCACTAATAAAAATTTTTTAAAAAAAGAATGTCTTTTTTAAATATACTCATACCAATAATTTCATAGCTAGAGTTAAGAACATAAGATGATTTAATTTTCCTTCCTTATATACAAATGTTTGCATAACATAGATTATAATTTTACTATTAAATTTTTTTGTTTTCTATATCCATTACATATATTTTTAAGCTTATCCTCAGAAAACCTACACCAATTAATTTATCATCAACTCCATATTGGGTATGTATCACACGACAACTTCACTACATAAATCATTTGAAAAATATATGCCAATTTCATGAATGCAAAACTATTCCTTTTGTTAGCTATGGTTACTAGGGAGAACTAAGCCATTTTTTAAATGGTGAATTATGTACTATCTGTTGGCTCATTATTTTAATTTAAATAAGAATGCTCATGTTTTTATTTTCAAATAGCTAAACTTTTATTTCTATGAATTTTATTATAAATAAACACAAAATATAAGCCTAGTTTTCCAAGTAAATCATTCTGCTGTATCTTCAGAATAGGAATTATCTGGCAAGGCAGTTGTTGGAAGTAGTGCTGTACGAATTTCTGTCACAGCACAAAAAGCTCAATTCTACAAGAAGGCCAAGCTGTATGCAGGCACCAATCCCACAGCTGAGAAAGCGGTTTTAATACCTTTGTTTTTTACACTGCATATTTAGGTTAGTTCCTTTGTTTATTTTATGTTACAGATATTTTTGTGGTGTCTCTAGCAAGTACAGTAATTTTTTAAAAAAAGCATTAATTCTTTTTTTTTTATCATGTACTGGAGTGTGTAAAAGCTTTTTCTGGACTTTTATGATTTTATAAGTTTGTGAAACTCATATTAAAAATAGAAAAAATAGTAGAAGGCAACGGCCATAGGATAATAAAACCATTTGTAACACTCATAATATCATGGCAACATCTCTAGGCAGAGACTGGGAAACAGACGCCTGAGAGAGGCTGAGACTGGAAAGTTGGAATCCTGATTCTGCTAGAAATCCAGTCCAGAAGCAAAATCTAGTACTCACGGAATATCTCCTGGACTGCCAGATTGTAAATTTCTGTAGATAACTATTTTCAGAGAATGTGATAATAATGGGGAGCTTGGAGTTATGCAATATAGAAATCTTCGTGGAATTAGGATTAATTCAGGTCCAGGTCAGGCAAATGGACATTATCTATGGTCAGATAATCTCCCCATCGACCACCCTCCAGAACTCATGGCGGTTCCTCCCAGATGGGAGTATAAAACGAGGCCCCCATAACCATGCCCAATGCCACTGGACTCTGCGCCAGGCTGTTTTCACTCAGGGACCCCAGAGGGCGGGAGGAGAAGAGCCCTCCCCATCCCAAGGGACCCAGCCCCAGCAGCTGACCTCCACTGCCCAACCACCACCATACTCCAGGCCACTTTCCAGACACATCATAAGACACTTCCTACCCATTTTCCATAATTATCGCACCATATTTTTTTCTCTCAGTTTTCAGTTAGTTTTTTTTAATTTATTTCGAATACCCATCCTTCCACCAGTGCCCATATCTCACCACCACGAATTCTAGTATCCCTCCCACCCCCATCTCCCCCATCCCACCCTGCCTCTGTGGCAGGGCATTCCCCTCTGTTCTCTCTCTCCTTTTGGGTGTTGTATAACACCATATTTAATGGAGTTCAGAAAGTAGACAACAAATTATATATATATAATATAAGAGCCCGTCAAGTTACCGAGAGTATACCGCCCCCAGAGACATAGCCTGGCAAGCTCCTCATGACACATTCGATATACCAAAACCAGTAACTATAACAGGTCTCATTATCCTGACCCTGAAAGAGCCTCCAATCATTGGGAAAGACAAGTAAGGAGAGGCTGCTAAAATCTCAGGGCTGGGACAGAGACCTTACTGGTACCTGCTCTAGTAAATTGACAAACAACGGGATGACAGTGATACAGTGATACAGATCAGGCAAATAAACTCAGTAGGAAACTAAAAGTCCATGTTGAGCGCTTGGAAACAGGAAGGTTCCTGCTGAAACCTGCAACCTAAAAGTGGCCAAAGCAGATACCCTTTAAATTGGTATGTTCCAGAGAAGGATTTTGCTTTGTGGAAAGGAATTCTTAGCAACCAGTTCATAGGAAACTGTGGCACTGTTGAACTACCAGGAAAAGAGTTCAGATATGGAAATCTACAACCAGACATTGGATATGAGTTCAGATCGGGAAATGATAACAGGAGGAGTTCAAGACTTGGAGTAAAGGTGGTTATTGTTAAGTTGAGGGACAGACTCTATCCAATTGGTGCCCTGCTCAGATCAACATTGTCAATCAGCATACTAATAATTTGGTTTTTGCAATGTTCCTGATTACAACTCATTGCTCCTCCTTCAGGAATTGTTCCCAAGCAAACCGTAGACGTCACATTCAGAAGGTACACTTTCTAACTCTGCCTCACAAAATAATTCAACCAAAGACAAAGTTCAAAACTCTGATCCCCTTGCCAACTCTTACTTAATCTGAATTCAAGAGCAACCCGTGGGATTAGACTGAAGCTATGCAACAGCTGTGACATTGCTTAGCTTATTTTTCAGTTCTATGCTGCCTTCCTTGCTCTCTTGAAAGCACATTCAATAAATCATTAGCAAACAAATCTGTTTCTAATCTTTTTGCTCAGGAACCCAAGTAAAGTTAGGACAGATGACTGGGGGACTCTTGGTGATGTTTCCCAAAGTACATTACCAAAGAACAATTCAAGGAAGGTAGGTTCTGTAAACTGATGCATTGGCGGGGGGTGGGGGGATGAGGGGCTTCCTTTTCCGTTGCTTAGATAAAGATTTCCAGGAAGTGCTGAGTTTGGGAACCTCTATTCTAGATCATTATTCTTGTTTGGAGATTATTTGTACTATTCTCCATTTTTCTACTCCACATAAATATTTATTGCAATTTTCTCAAGTATTTTCAACACTGAACTCTGTAAAGGCATTAGCTAGCAGTAAAGATTTCTGGACTTCATCAAAGATCTACTAGTAAGAATCACTACTGTGGCCCAGAATACCCTGGGGAAAATCTTGTATGTTTTGAAAGTTTAAAAATGATGTACTCAGACTTGGAATAGGAAGAAGTTACTGATGGTGATAAACAGGGTTCAAATAGAGAAAATGCCACAGGAACTAAGAATCAGGAAGAGATTTATGGCTATAGCAGTAGAAGAAATTGCATGCATAATTAACATAGTGAAGTGAAAATAAGACCATCACAGCAGTGAAAATATCTTTCCACTAAAGGATTCAGCACTGAGAGATACCTCTTCCAGAGAATTACATGAACTTAGTTTCTGTCCCTTTATAGATCCTTAGTATTCTTACTTAAAAATTTGAG
Organism: Sorex fumeus; assembly: GCF_029834395.1. NCBI lineage: Eukaryota > Metazoa > Chordata > Mammalia > Eulipotyphla > Soricidae > Sorex > Sorex fumeus. Next base: position 18,370,138 of record NW_026606118.1, read on the forward strand.
ACTGTGTAGTTTTCCATTTATTAAAAAAAAAACTTACGAACACAATGCAAAGACAGATAGAACAATGTGCTAGGTACTTAAAATCAGTAGGAAGAAAGAGTGTTGTATAAATGCAAGTTATAGCACCATTAATATCTTGTCAGCTAAGCTTTAGAAACCAGTGTCAAATTTTAAAGCCTTATAATATATATGAAACTATAATGAAGTCCTAGCTTTGGATTTAATTGTGAACTGGCAGTCAATGAAAGGGATTGTTTACTCAATTATTAAACTATGCTTAACTGAAGGCAGCTAACACCTATACACAATCCTTCTGCCACTGGAGTCCTGTGCATGTTTTAATAATCAGTCTGCATAATGAATAGTTTTTTGTTATTAAATTTTCGCTGAATTTTAAAGTGAAGTATAATTTGAATGAATAAAAACTCTGCACATGGATTCATGCAAGGATGTGCTCTGGTCATATATCACTGATATATGGAATGTCTTGGACTCAGAGAAAATGAGGTTGTCAAGACAAAGGCCTCAAGCTTACTGTGATTTATTACTCGGAAAAAAAGGCATCCTGCACACTAATAGCATGTGTAGATGCAGATAATGAAACATCTGGTGCTTTACATCATAAATAACTACTCTATTATAATGTGTCTACTTTCCTAGGTGTGTCAACTTAGTTAGACAAGTTGGTAGGGCATGTGGAGAACATGCCCTACCAACTTGTCCGGTATCAGATTGTTATTGTATGTCAGTATCATCCTGGCCTTGGGATGCCCACATGTACCAATGATGGTATAATGCCTATTTTCTGGGTTTTTATATGAGAAAATTTAAATAACATTTGTGTTGTGGGCTATGCACAAGACAATAAACCATTATGGGTCCAGGTTTTTTAGCTTATGAAGAGAAGAAATGACAAGCCGGGCATCTCCAATTTGGATTCTAAGTTTGTTGGAGTCTCTATATGGATGGTTATCCACAGTTCAAGAACTGAACAGTTGCCTCTAAATGCCACTGGCATCTAAGGACTAGCAAGGATCATTAAGGAGTTTATCTACTTCTGGTTATTGGTTTTCACATTCACAAAATCTTCTATTGAGACTAGCAATTAATATCAGATATGTTTGCTTTTTTCCTTGTCTACTTCTGTTCAGTACTTGGAACAAATTCTGATTAACAGTGAAATGGTTGAAGGACCAGTAAGCCAAAGAGAGAAAGAAAAGAAAAATCAATGAAAATTTGCAAATATTTTATAAGAATGTGCTTTGACTTCCCCTATTATAATTTTAGGAATAAAGGAAATAAATATTGGAGCAGGAAGGAGAAAAGGAAGAACAGTGAGGAAGAGTGAGAGAGAAAAGAGAATGAGAAGTTTTAGACGAGTTGGACAAAAATATATACTAACCAATAAATGAGCACTGTAGGATATTGGTTTTATCTCTGAACTCATTGGACTCCCCAACATATAACCACAGCTTAACTTCTTCCAAAGAGCAGCAAAGCTTCACTGGCCATCAACCCAAGTCTCTCCAACTTCCAGGATTCTACCTATTGATAACGTATGATTCAGTATCTGTGAATTCTCACAGGAAAATCAATAAGTGTCATAGTAGTTTTTAAATTCATTTCCTAAACATTTTTTTTCATCATCCTGTTATTCGTTGATTGCCTCGAGCAGGCCCCAGTAACGTCTCTTTCATCCTAGCCCTGAGATTATATTCAAGGCTCTTTAGGAGAATGAGACCCATCATTGTTACTGGTATTTGGCATATTTGGTACGCCACGGGGAGTTTGCCAGACTCTGCCCTTGTGGGCAGGCTACATTTGATAGCCTGAAAGTTTGTCCAAAGTAGGAATGCGATAATCAGATGTCATAAAAAAGATGTCCCGATAAGATGCCCTAAACATTGTTTGAAAAAAATATAAGTATTTAGGTTTAGGAAAGTATAAGCTTCTGTAATATTTTTAAATCACCAAGATTTTTTTTAACTTTATAGCCTAGAAAATAAATCCTACAAATGGATGATAAAAGAATTTTTTACTCCTATTAGAAAAGAATATAAAAAAATGTTAGCAAACACATACTTGAGACCAGTAAGTACTATTTTAAACTTAGCAACTATTCCTTTAAGAGCTTATCTGGACCAACTAGATGGCAGGAATTTTCAAGATAATTAAATGAAATAAGAAAGGCAACATGCTCCAAAAATAAAGGAGTACAAATTTTTATTCTTTTGTGGTTGACAGCATAGTCCCCTACCAATGTCAAGGTCTCTGGAACCTGTGAATGCTAGGTTGCCTGGCATCTGTGCCATATTACTTTGCTCATGCAATTAAGGATTAAGGAAGCACTGCCCTCTCATTGTTCATTGATTTGATCCAGCGGGCCCAGAAACGTCTCCATTGTGAGACTTGTTACTGTGTTTGGCAAACTGAATACGTCACCGGTAGCTTGCCAGGCTTTGCTGTGAGGGTGAGATACTCTCAGTAGCTTGTCATGCTCTCTGAGAGGGCCGAAGGAATCCAACTTGAGTCGGCCGGCCGGCTACATGCAAAGCAAATGCCCTACCCGCTGGACTATCACTCCAGCCCAAGAATTAAGGAAGAAATATTAAATATGTTTGTTATATGCCTGCCAATGGGGAAGTTGTATGTGTGGGAGGAACATGGAGACACTGGTGGATGGAAGGTCACATTGGAGATGGTTTTGGTGTTAAAACATCTCCAAGGTCACATTGGAGATGGTTTTGGTGTAAAAACATTTACAAACATTACTTTGTAAATGGCATTATCTTAATAAAAATAGTTAAAGAAATTTTTAATTGAATCACAGTGAGCTACACAGTTACAAAGTTGTTCATGTTTGGGTTTCAGTCATAAAAATGTTGAAACCAACACTCAACACTTGATCCGTGTACATTTCCCACCACCAATGTCCCCAGTTTCACTCCCACCCCTCTGCCCCCACCCCCACCTACCTCTTGACAGGCACAAAAATAAATTTTTTTAAATAAGGGGATTATTATGGATTTTTCATGTGGATCCCGTCTAAAATCACTTGAGTCTTGGAAGCAAAAGAACTTGCTTTGGCAGCAGTTACAGAAATGTGGTAGAAAGACAAATTGGGGAGACTTGAAACATGAGAGAGACACCATCCATCCTAGCTGGGGTGGCCAATGAAAAGTGTGAAAGAAGAGAGAGACCTAAAGAATATTGTCCAGGAATAACTGCTGGCTGACGGGTAGAGAAAGAACAGCAAGGTCAGTGTTAGAGCTGCCAGGAACACAAGTCAGCCCTCAACATGAAGGTACTTCCGATAGATTCATCCTCAGAGCCTTGTCAGACAGTAACTGAAAGACTCAAATGAACTATGATACACTGAGCCTTCTTACCTACGGATCTAAGAGATAATGGGTAGCCCATATTTCAAGTTTCAATGGTGCTTGGTGATGAAGCCATAGAAAACTAGATACATCACATTGGCCGATGTGACAATGTATTAACCTCCAGCCAAGTATAGAATGTAGCTAATGAGAGACTCCATGAAAAGACTTTTCTATTTCATGGAATTCACCACCACAATAGCATTACAGATGACTAGGGATACTTTGTCTAAAACCTGAAAGAAATGATCTTCTACCTGTAATAACAAAATTATTCAGGCTCTATCCTAGTTTCTGATTTTTCTGTTTTCCCAGATAACATTAACCTGAAGACCCATGTTTTCAAGCAACCAGATGATTTGAAAGTTGTACTTTAAGGAAAATTGATGGTCAGGCTATATATATTTTTATTGCTGCATAACATATATTCAGTCATCTTATAAAATAAATTTGTTGAGGTTAGAGTTATTTCTTTTAAAAGAAAGTGGAACCAATTCTCATCTACATATTTGGAGCCTGTTCATTTCCTTTTAAACCTTTGAAAAGAGTATCATTGTGCAGGCCAAGAATCTGACCTTGTATCATAACCTTTATAGTGAGCAACACAAAAGAGATAAAAATTCATTGCTATTCTCCGAAGTCTGGGATCTTTAAAATATTTTTTCCAGTAAATGAGTATACCCTTTGCTGGTTACAGGCTTCTGCAGTTAACAAAAATTTCAAAAGTTTGAGTTTGCGCTATGATTTTTTTCTCAACAGTTCTTAGCTATTATCTGTTGGTCTCTGGCTAGACGGCATGCATCATAAAATCACAATATGACCCTATTGCACAGATTGATTTTTTTTCTCTTAGTGAATTCTCCTGGGGTGGGAGTAAACCCATAGAGCCATTGCACAGAGATGACATTAAATACAATGGGTACAGCAATGAACACATTCCCGCAAACATTCCAGCACCACTAATCAACATTCCCAGAAGCTCCTCAATCTATTTATGTTTGTTTCTATATTCTTTTTTGTCTTTTTTTTTATTGAATCATGGTGAGATACAGTTACAAAACTTTTATGGTTGAGTTTCAGCCATACAATGATCGAACACCCATCCCTCCACTAGTGTACATTTTCTACCACCAACGTCCCCTCCCCCATCCCAACCCTTCCCCTACCTCTATGGCAGACAATTTCCCTCTTATTCTCTCTCTACTTTTGGGCATTATGGTTTGCAATATAGATAATGAGAGACCATCATGTTTGGTCCTTTATCTACTTTCAGAACACATCTCCCATCCCAAGAGATCCCTCCCAGCCATCAATGACTTAGTGATCCCTTCTCTGTCCCAGCTGCCTTCTCCCTCAGCTCATAAAGCAGTCTTCCACCCATGGAGCAATCTTTCTGGCCCTTGTATTCTACCAGGGTGGAAAGCCCTATTAGTAACTTTTCTAAAACGCCTCCCCTTGAGAGATAAGACTGCAAGGCAGTCTGTATTCTTCTTGCCTGTGAATCACATTTTTAAAGGCAGGGTACCTCTCTGACCTACCCATTTCTGCATCTCCCAATTGAGGATGTCATTATTTCAGCCTGTCTTGCTGTTATAGTTGCTTACAACACATTCATTAACTGAGTCACAGGAATATACAACCTCATTTTATTTGGATTATAAAGTTTGTGGGCTTCTATAGCATCTTATTTATCTTTTGCACACCATAGAATATTATTACATATTAGCATAGTAGTTGGAACATAACATTATAGATAAACATTGGATAGATTTACTTATATTTACTCCCAACAGCTTATTGAACCTGTTCTTATTACAGAGAATGTAAATTTTGTCCTTTTGTTCACATCTAAATGAAGAATTTAAAATAAATCAGCATTATAAAATAAAGTAATTAGTAAAGTAATATGATTGCCACTCAATGCCTCTTTTACTAACCACAGCACACAAAAGGAGAGAGAGAACAAAAGGGAATGCCCTGCCACAAAGACAGTGTGGGATAGGGGGGATGGGGGGTTGGAGGGATACTGGAACCAGTGATGGTGGAGAATGGACACTGATGGAGGGATGGGTACTCGATCATTGTATAACTGAAACCCAAGCACAAAAATTTGTAAGTCTACAACTGTACCTCACGGTGTTTCACTAATAAAATTTTTTAAAGTAATTAGTAAAGTAAGGATAACATTATGCTGGTAATTCATGCATCAATAATATAAGGAAAAGAGATAAGAGAAAAAAATCAGATAAGAGAAGGAACACATGGAGGGTGCGGGATCCCGGAGGAAAAAAAAAAAGAAAAAACAGGTTCCAAAAAGAGCCGAGATCACCCGCAAGTTCCAGATGGAGTAGGTGCCGCATCCCGCCTCCCCCAGATGGAACCCCGGTGACCAGAAGCCTCTACAAACACAGCTCGAGTATGCGGGAACGAGGACTTTTTCTCAAAACCGCGCGGCCGCATAAGCGACCGCGCGACATCTCTCTGTATACAAAGTGATCAATGAGAAGTAAACCACCCAATCTTTCTCCCTGAAAGTCAGAGTTAAGTTTGGAGCACGGCCACAGCCCCAGAAACACAAGGACTTAATGCAGAACCCAGCAGCTTAGAGCAGAAAAGCGAACGGAGGATGAGTTAACCCAGGCCATCATTTCTGCCCAGAGGGGAAAGGGTGTTGCCCCATTCGCCCTCTCTTCTCTGGAAAGAAGGATGGCGGCCGCATGGGAGCCTTGTGGACAGCAGGTATGAGCCGGGGGTGTGGGGGGCGGGCGACTAAAACCTCACGAGAAGGGGGGGCGTTCCAGTCCGTCCTTCACGCCCTACCGAGGTCAACAGTTGCCCCCCACGAGCGGCTCCCCAGCACGGCCACTGTCCCAGAAGCACAAGGACTTAATGCAGAACCCGGCAGCTTGGAGCAGAAAAGTGAAAGGACTATGCGTTAATCCAGGCCATCAAGTCTGCTGGAGGGGAAAGGGTGTTGCCCCATTCGCCCTCTCTTCTCTGGAAAGAAGGATGGCGGCCGCATGGGAGCCTTGTGGACAGCAGGTATGAGCCGGGGGTGTGGGGGCGACTAAAACCTCATGGGAAGGGGGGCGTTCCGGTCCGTCCTTCACGCCCTACCGAGGTCACCAGTTGCCCCCCACGAGCGGCTCTCCAGCACGGCCACAGCCCCAGAAGCACAAGGGCTTAATGCAGAACCCAGCAGCTTGGAGCAGAAAAGTGAAAGGACTATGCGTTAACCCAGGCAATCATTTCTGCCCAGAGGGGAAAGGGTGTTGCTCCCTTCCGCCCTCCTCCCTCTGGAAAGAAAGATGGCGGCCACATGGGAGCCTTGTGGACAGCAGGTATGAGCCGGGGGAGTGGGGGCGACTAAAACCTCATGGGTCGGGGGGCGTTCCGGTCCGTCCTTCACGCCCTACCGAGGTCACCAGTCGCCCCCCGCGAGCGGCTCTCCAGCACGGCCATGGCCCCAGAAGCACAAGGACTTAATGCAGAACCCAGCAGCTTGGAGCAGAAAAGTGAACGGACTATGCATTGATCCAGCCCATCAAGTCTGCCGGAGGGGAAAGGGTGTTGCCCCATTCGCCCTCTCCTCTCTGGAAAGAAAGATGGCGGCCACATGGGAGCCTTGTGGACAGCAGGTATGAGCCGGGAGTGTGGGGGCGACTAAAACCTCATGGGAAGGGGGGCGTTTCGCTCCGCCCTTCACGCCCTACCGAGGCCACCGGTTGCCCCCCGCGAGCGGCTCTCCAGCATGGCCACGACTCCAGAACACAGAAACCAATTTCTTAACTATCTGACTTTCAGTAGAAATACTTCCAGGGTCAATAGGTAAAATAGCAGAAATCCAAAACCAACATTTAATTCTTGAACCCAGCTGTAGAAAGCAAATCACTTCACAATGCTTTTTCAGCATGTCTGATTGGGGGGGGGGGGTAAACTCTAAATAATAGTGGTGAATCTTTTATTGAAACAATGAATCTAATCAAAGCAGATAGAGTGTTAACTAGAATTCATCTGCCTCACAGGGACGGGGAGGGGTGGGGGGTGGGGTTTTATTGGGGTTCTTCATGGTAAAAAATAAGTATTGGTAAAGGGAAATGTGTTTGATATTTGCATGACTGAGACATAAACCTGAAAGCTTTGTAACCTTTCCCACAGTGATTCAATAAATAAATAAAAAAAAAAAAGAAAAAAAAAGAGAAAAAAATCATCTAAGATAAAAAAAAATTGAGAGTACCACATTGAACCAATGATCTCACTATAACATTAGGAAATGGGGTTATGCATTAAATAAAACATAAACTTTATTCTATAGATAAAAAAGGAAATAAATTTGATAAGGTGACAGAAATGTGGGGAAAGCTCTTAGACATTAATGTGATTATTTAAACATTGTTTTCCCAGTAAAAACCCCATAAACATACAATAATTCCCACAAAATAATAATAATAAAAAAAAGATGAGTAGTTGGTAGGGGAGTTAGGTGTAAGGTGGGTGGGGATGGATGAATAATAAGAGCTTAGAGGAGTTTGAGAGTGGTGAAAATACACGGTATGATACTATACAGTGGACATATGGCATTATACATTACCAAACCCACATAACACAAAACAAAATAGTGAGTCTCAGTATAGCTCTGGACGTTGGGTGATAACAATCTGTCAACATGGATTCATCGATTCTAACACAATGTACTGCTCTAGAGGGGAATGACGACAGTGTGGGAGGCTCAGCCTTTGAGGGAGTAGGTAGTAGGGAAATCTTTGCACCTCTCAGATTTGTTGACAACTAAAAACTGCCCTAAAAACCTGAATTTTAGAAAATCATCAAAATGAAAACAAGATGTTCTCTAGAAACTTCACTCTTTGAACTGTTTTTTTTGTCTCTAGTTAGATAAGATAATCATATATTGCAAAATAGAATTTTTTTGCTACAGGAAAGATTTAGACAATTCCCCATGAATCTTCAGCATGTGCTCTCCAAACCAAAAGATTTGAAGGGACGCTCAGGCTTGCTTTTTTAACCTATTATGACCAGATAGCTTTCCCTTCTTCCAAGAAAGAAATTTGCCACTGCTTTTGCCCTGAAAATAAATAAATAAAAATAATCTCCTTGAATCAGAGCTAAGAACTCATGACATTGTAGAAATGATTTATAAGAAAATTATTTGAGAGATATGTTTAAATATTTTAGGAGATTTACTTTGGGTATTTCTGTTTTTTTGGTTCAATTTTTTCTCTTTTTACAGATTTTTCTCTATTTACAAAGCTTTAATCATTATTTCCAGAGCACGCAAGCGCTTACCTTTGTAATGTGCTTTTATACAGCATATGACGCTTATTCAGAAGAAGGAATTTCCCAGAAGACTAACCTCACCACTCTTGGCTCTAGTGCTCCACAAATTATGCTGATATTTCCTTCAGTCTTGGACTCCGGATGGGAATAGCTGTCCACCCGCAAGCCTCCATTCACCACAAGACAGATGAAGGACATTTGAAGAAGTGAATGATTTGAGACAGGGAATTTTTAAGGGGAACTCAATCTTTTTATGGATCCAGTCAACACATTCACCTTGGTGAGGCGAGACAAAGAAACAATATATCAAAGTCTTTAAGGAACTCAGAGTATGAAAGGAAAGTTTACATTCCTGCAAGAAATAGACACAATATAGACCCCTAAGAAAAGAGAGAGAGAGAGAGAGAGAGAGAGAGAGAGAGAGAAGAAAGGCGAAAGGAAGAGAGAGGGTGGAGGGAGAGAGGAAGAGAGAGAGAGAGAGAGAGAGAGAGAGAGAGAGAGAGAGAGAGATCAAAGACAAACAGGTAACAGATGGCAAGAGAACAGATGGTCCAAGATAAGGTTAGTAAGGTGAGTTGGGGTCTGGAACATCCACACAAAAATCACTGACCTGGCACTTACCAACAGATGCACAGATCTTGCTGTCCCATACACACTGGCTCACCTGACTTGGTGGGCCTGAAAGATAACTGAGCCAAAGCTAGTGTCTTCCCTAGAGTCAAGATTTCTGTCCCCTCAGTTAAGGAATACAATGAAGATACAATTCCAAAATTCTCAGACACAGCAAAATTTTCCCTGAGCTAAATAGGCTAAACGCCTGGGAATATGCCAAATAATTGAGCAACATGAAGAACTGAAACTAATGTGAAGGAATACCATTGAAATCAAAAGAAAAAATGGAAAGAACACCATGGTTTAGGAATGACTATATATAATATAGGTGTCACATCATATTTAGAAAATTGGATGGTTTCAATATATTTGCTCCTAAAATAGTATCATTAGTACAAATATACTAGAACATAAACTATTTCACTTAAATGTCCCTTAGCATCCATGTAAATTTCCTATGTTTTGTGTGATGAGGCAATTAAGTCCACTAAATGTTAAAAGAAAAAGTTTTGCAATCCACACACATCCAGACATAAAAGCAAACACTGAATAAGGCTTTACTAAACCTAGTGTACAGAGACTAGGGTAGAAGCTATATCTATGTTCCTGTGTGTGCAAGGTTGGGATGGAGGGGATGATGCTTTCTTTAGAGAAATGAGTGGACAGTAGGTCACACTTTGATTTAATTGTAGCAATGCTTTAATGAGCAATACTGTTCACAGAGGAATTCTAAATCCAGAGAACAATATAAATAATTGTGATTACAGAATATCCCATCTGGTTTCTGGCATATTATAATTACGTAGAGAAGGTAGCTTCAAAACTTTTGGCAAGCTTGCACTGTAGACAGATGTGGCCAGGGAAACTGTGACTCATTTTTATGAGCAGCTGCCCATAGCCATGATGAACAGATACAGTGTAAAGCAGCAAAAGACAAATTAGGCAGTTTCCCTACAATCTGTGGGATGCCTGAAATACACGCCGATTGAAACCCAGCCCCTCAGGGCTCCACCAGTCTCAAGAATCACCTTGATTTGTGTTCTTCACCATCTACCTGTCCTATACAAATTTACCAGTACCTATCTTAAAAATCTTTAGTTTGTTCTGCATCAAAGGAAAACCAGGAAAGGGATAGAGCAAGGAACAGTCAGATGGATGCTATTTGAAGTCATCAGTGTGGAGTCTACTGAAGTTTGGGACCATCCTTGGAATCTCTAGGATACCCTATAGGAACTTTTTAGCACTATGCACAAGTTGCTAGTAAATTAGCACAGCTGCACAGAATTGGCCACACTATTATCCATTCTCCCCTTATCTGAAATGTATTTATTTAGCTGTCATAAAGTTGGTCGATTTTGAGGTGCTATTATTACACAGCATTAGTAGATCATTGTGCACTTTTCTTGAAGATGACATTAAGAAAAATGTTTGGGACCTAACAAAGTGTTTTCTCTCTGTCCTTGTCTCTCTCTTTCTGTGTCTGTATCTCTCTCTCTCTGTCTCTTTCTCTGTGTCTCTCTGTCTGTCTCTCTCTCACCATCAGTTTTGGAGAGAACAGCTGACTACTCCCAACTCACTGCTGGTGGTGTATCTCTTGATAGTGTTTAGGGGATCTTAAGGATCCAGGGATCATAAAACCAGTCCCCATGCATGCAAATGTGTGCATCAGACGATTGCACTATGTCTTTGGCCCCCAAAGGGATCTATTAATGATGGTTCCAGAGAAAGCAATCTTATCATTCTATTCTAGAAAAAGCTTGCTTCTGCAAACTATACTTAGCAATTTATCTATTTGTTTCCTTTTCTTCCAGTTCCTGGAAGAGAACAGCGCAGAGTCTCCTGATTCTGTGTCTGGCTGTCCTCACTGGGGCCCCTTGGAGGAGGGCGGGTTGAGTTTCCCTCCCCACCCCAAGCAGAGCCCCAGCAGCTGAAGACCTCCGGTTCCAGCCACAGCCATGCTTAAGACCACTCTCCACATGTTCAGACGAGCCTCGCGCATGAAGGAAGCTGCAGAAGAACTCAGGTGTGCGGGACCCGGGGAGTAGATCTCCAAGCCTGCTTGGATTGGGACTGGGGCCTCCTCCACCCAGATCCACCATCTTCCATTATTACACCCACCAATGGCCCTGGCATCATGTAATCCCATCAACAGCCAAGACCCTGCTCCCAGAAGTGTGCGGCCGCATTTGTGGCCACGCAACATCTTATTATCTAGTTCTTACCCTGGAGAACCTGGCAGGCTACCCAAAGTATCCTGCCCACACAGCAGAGTCTGGCAAACTCCCCGTGTCATATTCAATATGCCAAAAACCAGTGACAATGATGGGTCTCATTCCCCTGACCCTGATGAGGCCTCGATGTGGCACTTTTTAAGATCTTAGGGCTAGGATGAAGGAGACGTTACTGGAGCATGCTCGAGGCAATTGATGAAAAACAGGATGACAGTGATACAGTGATTTCTTCCTATTGTTTTGGGAACACACATGGTGGTGCTCTGGGCTTACTCCTAGTTTTGTGCTCAAGGATCATTCCTGGAAGTCCACAAGTAGTGCTGGGGATTGAGCCCAAGTTCACAGTATGGAAAGCAAGCACTTTTCACACTGTACTATCTTGCTGGCTTTCTAGTTGTAGCTTTGGGCACTCAAGTTATATTTTTTTTGACCATCTCAGCCACAAAACATAATTCTCATGATATTCATTTTGTCTCCAAATATAATCTTGACTATATTGGGGTTTTGCCTACTCTTTTTCTGCAAAATTTCCTTATTCAGAGTCAGAACTATTAGTCATGAGGAACCCAAGAAGACATGATAACTCTGGCATCCATTAGATGAAAATGAACTTTTAAAGGAAATAAGATAACAATTCAGAAAATATGTCTCATATTTGAATGTTAGTTCATAATGTACAAATGCTGCTTCATTATTTTAAATGACTTGAAGATATTAGAGTAGCAAGTTTATAATAAGAGAAACATTTTGTTATATGGGACCTCTCCACAATTTTCTGCTAATTTAAAGCTATTTTAAGGTAGTTTTTTTCCCAAGCAAAGGAAATATAAAGTACCTCATATTATACAAGAGCTAACTTCCTGTAATACATTTTTATATTCATTGAACAAAAGGTCATATTGTTGGAATTTCATATATCTTCTTAGTAAGTTTTGCAAAAATTCTAGGCATTAATATATAAAACATTGGCAAATATGTTTATATGGCTATTTAAAATCTAGACCTATATAGAGTTTTTCATAATTTTTTGTATATAGAATGGGCCAAATAAGTGGAAGATTTCTATAATTCCTACATTCTACATACTCATTTATTTACTTTTATTATGGTTTCACTTTAAGAATATGATCATAGGAAGACAGCAGCTCGCCAGAAATCTCTCCAGACCCTGTACCAAGCCAATTCCACCAGGGCACCTCAGATGGAGCAGGTATGCCCTCTCTGCTCTCTCCAGATAAAATCCCGGCAGTCATGAGCTTCCAGAAGTAAAACCCAGGTACAAGGGGTCCTGGTTGTCATGCCCACGATCTGCCTCCAGGAGCAATCTCAGCACATCAACGGCCTGGTTGAGGCCCCCAAATGAATCTCAGAATGGATTAGCTCCCTACAGAGATATCTCTGGATCCCAACCATTTACAATTTTAGAATTTCAGAAGTGCATGGCCACCAAAGATCTCTCATGATATTCATAATAAACAATAGAAAATAAATCATCAAGCATCTGCCACTGGCAGGCAAACTTGAACGGTGGTGGGAAAATTCGAGCAAACCGTAATGCCCTAAAGCAGAGAGTATCATGGAAATTGTCTACCATATAGAGGCAGGGGGAGCGTTGAGTTGGGGGGTGGGGGGAATACTGGGGATATTGGTGGTTGTAAATGTGCACTGGTGGAGCATGGGTGTTCAATCATTGTATGACTGAAACTCAAATATGGAAGCTTTGTAACTATATCTCACAATGTTTTGATTAAAAAATATATAAGAGACATATCATATGACTAGCACTTAAGTATATCCTCAGAAGTGTAGCATAACTTATGTTTACAGTTCCTCTTTTCAACAAACCTAATTCTATCCAGCCACTTCTTGAACTTGTACACATCATTTCAGCAAAGTTGGGCTACCCTGACTTAAAGGTATCTGTAACTTGATTAAGCCACTGATGATGTGAAGGTTGTTTTTCCTGTTAAATTCAAAAACTTGGGTTGGGTTTCTTTGCTGTGTAAAGGTTTTTAAATGAAAATACAAGTTTATAGTAAGAATTTTAAAACAAAAATAATTTCTAATGGTCAAGAAGGGATTCTCTGAGAAAGACACAAATGTAAGTTTAAAAGTTAATTAAAATGATATGTTGTCTGTGATAATAACCACTATACCACTGTCCTCCCATTGTTCATTGATTTGCTCGAGTCAGCACCAGTTACGTCTCCATTGTGAGACTTGTTACTGTGCTTGGCGTATCGAATACATCAGGGGAGCTAGTGATAATAAGAAAAATAAAAACTGAAAATTATATTAATTTTTACATATATCATTAGGAACTATTAGTTTGTTTTGGGGCCACAATGAATCTCAGGGGGTTACTCCTGGCTCTGCACTCAGGAATTGTGTCTGGTATTCCTCAGGGAAAGTATGAGATTCTAAGAATCGAAATCTACAGTCCTATTGCTCTGGGAATTTTTTTCAGTATAATGCCTGATAACTGATATGCTGAGGATTATTAAACAGCCCCTCGAAGGAGGTTGTAATTGATAATGGGGCTGGGGTTGGGGGTTCTTCACCACTGGCTGTATGACAATATCCCTCGGTCTATGTATAGAGACTTGGAAAATTGTCACTATGTCACCAAGAGAACTCAGCACAGCAGGCTGAAGCTATCTGATCCCCTGGAGAGAATGCAAATACATTGTTTAAAAGACGAAAATCCTAAACCTGAGATATGCAATGATCTTAATGTCATAAGAAATTTTTGAATGCTTGTTATCTACAAGTACTTAATCTTGTTTTTAAAAAAATGTTGACCTCTCAGCACAAGAAGAAATAAGCACTCTAACTACTGATTCACGTTAATATTTTTAGGTTAAGTAAAATCTAGAAAGCAGGACCTCTTTAGTAAGAAACAGTTTGCTACTTCTTTACTATAAATGAATTCTTTTCTCTTTTCCCTCCTAAAATGGGAATTAGCTCCAGTTCTGCTAAAAAAAGTCTTTAAACAAACAAACAAATGAGCTCATATGAAGGAATGCAAAAACTCTGCACAGTAACAGTTACTTGTTACTTAGTCTTAACTTGATGAGAAAAATAAGAACATTTTATTGACAAGCTTTTTAATTTTTCTATCGCTATCTTAGTGTTCTGAATCTTTTATTCACTAGTGCAATATAAAGTATTAATTTAGCTAAGGAAAAAGGGAATTTCTCTTCATCATTGGCAAATATTTCCCAAGACATTTTAGCAATCATTCTAGTGATTAGGATTTAAGTGAGTTCAGAAACTCCAAAATTTCTTACCATATATTGCATACATGCAATGCTTCTCTTCTTATGAAGAAATGGCTCTAATATCAATCCTGGTTTAATAATTTAATAGATTTCTTTATTGCTTGCAAATTTCAGATACCTCTCTCCTGTTATGAATTAAATTTCCTCTTGCCATTGATGTCTGTTAGACCAGAGGGTTGGTATTGGTCAATAGAATGTTTTTGAAGTACATGTGCAGCTTTTAGCAGAAGCTGTAAATCCAGATTAGATTATCCACACTCTGTTCCCTCGCTACAGTGATCAATTTCCAAATAGAAGCTCTTCTACGAGACTGGCTGACAGGATAGAAGATAGAGAAGGGGAATCTTAACTAATGCATGGGTATCAGTCTTGTTTGAGAAATATTATTTATTGTTATATGACATTAAGCTGAGGTCACTTATTACAAAAATAGATTCTATCCTATCTTGAACAACACAAATAAAAAGGTACTTAATAGTAGCAAAGCTACAATAACAACAAAAACAATAAACTATCAAACATGAGTCATATAAAAACAGATAGCAGATGGCAAGGAACCTGTGACCAGAATTAAAAGGACGTGAATCCATTATCAGCAGTGGGGAAATATTCAATAATATTGTTACCCCCTAAAATCTTGAGAGGTGGGTGACACCTTCTAATGGACTTACATATTTTAGGAAAGGAGGTCAGAAAATCAAATGCACAGAGATAAAAATGGTCGTCATTCCCATTTTCAAAATTTAAAATATCAAACTGAAAACATTCTTAAGCTACAAAGGACAAATTAAAATTCAGCTCCATGGCAAGAACTGAATCAAAACTCATTTCTTCTCCTGAGGTTTCTGAAGCAAGAGATTTAATTGGTGCCCATAAACTTGTTAGACTATGACAAAATGAGAGATGCCTTTGAATTTGAAGTCTCAAGGTTCCCAAAGTTATGTCTGGAATGTGAGTCATAAAAAAACTATTTTACCAACATATGTTTTGACTGAGTGACCATTTTAAAAGAAAATACAATTTTTGAAAGATTTTTACAAAAAAAAATAAGCTACCAGTCTAGATTAAAAAAAGACTGTGGTCACTGGAGATTTGAAAGTTTTCTTCAATCTTTCAGGGTGAAGAAGCAGATTGAAAAAACTGTAGGGGGGCTGGAGCTATAGCACAGTGGGTAGGGCATTTGCCTGCCTTGCATGAGGCCAACCTGGGTTTGATTCCCAGCATCCCATATGGTCCCCTGAGCACCACCAGGAGTAATTTCTGAGTGCAGAGTCAGGAGTAACCCCTGTGCATTTCCGGGTGTGACCCAAAAAGAAAAAAAAACCGTAGGCTCCCAAAGGAAAAATCCCCAGTGACCATCAGAAAAGGTGAAGGAAGAAGCTGAACAAAACAGGCCCTTCCTGGGATGGAATGTAAGGGAGTTGGAGAACACCAGAATAGACACTTCTCTCAGTTAACACACAACCCACTTAGGAAATCTCCCAACAAGGACACTTGCAAAAGCTTCCTGGCAGGCTATCAGAATTTCTACAGAACAATCACTGCTGTGTTTGTTGCAAAAAAAAGATTTGGCCTTTTCTGGAAGAATCTGTTTACATTTCTTGCAGTGTTTTGCCATCGCATTGCAGAGGGGGGTACAGCTCCATGGCTCAGAACATGAGACTTTGACAGAGGAGGAGGCATCTTTGGACCCAAAGAGTGTAAATTGTATGAAGAAAAGCGATTCAATAAATTCCAAGAAGGAGAGAGTGAAAGAGATTCTACAGTTGTTCACAGTTGCCACTGCTTTCTCTACTCAGACATCAATCAGACCAGGACTGAGAGTCTCTTTTTGACCAACAATATTACTAGACGGAGGGAATATTGCTTCCAAGTAGAAACTCTCAAAGCCAGAACACGATGCTCCATACCTTCTTCTCCTCTGTAATTATGAGCATTATTCCAAAAATGAAAACATGTCAAATCTCATCCTGGTTTTCAAGTGAAGATATTCTAGATAAGAAGCAGCGAATCCCTGCGGTGCTGTGTGATTTAAGGGTCAGTAAGATTTTCAGGCACAATACACAATACTTGTGACGATCGTCACACCATGTTTACTACATCACAGTAATCTGGGAAGCACTTAGTACTGAAGTACTAGCTTACATTTTTTTTTTATTCTCGTTTCCTCAGACTCTATTCTAATTTTTGAAGGTCAGGAAGATGTCAAGTTTTTAGTTAGAGTTCTAGTTACTCTCTGTACTACCCTCAGGCCAGAAGCTGTAAAATGCAAAGCCCACTCTACCATTTTCTCTTAAAAGTCTTGACATCTTTCCAAACTCTGCCTGCATTTCTGTACGCCCCAGTGACTTTTGATATTTGTAGTTGTAGTTTGTCCTTTCTGTTTGTACCATTTGCGGCTATTCTACGATAACACTAATACAATATAAATTTATGCCACCAGAAATAGTGCTCTCATTTAAAGAACAAATCCCTTATAGTGATGGACAAGGACCAGCAACACCTGACTCTTCTTGAACTCCCACATCACATTTTGTCTCATCCTCCATTTACTCAGAACCCACTGATGCTGCCCTGACAGAATTATTCCAACTTTGTTATCCTGTAAGATATTTAAATTTGTTTTCCTGCCTGATGTTTCTAATCCTAAGTCTGCACTTATACAATTGCTCATTTTATTTCTTTTCTATTTTTTCTCTTTTTCTTTTCTCTTTTTTTCCTGCCACCTGATTGTTGGTTTAAATTTACAGTATTTGTCAGAATTTTTGTACTAGTTGAGTATGGCTATGAAAAAAAACCTATAAATAACTTTGCAGTTCTCAGTGACCTCTAGTATAATTCTAACTTGAAATCTGGCAAATACTCTGCAATGTTCGCTTTGGTGATTTCTTTGAGGATTTAGCTTTACTGACAAGGATAACAAGAAGAAAAATAAATGAAGATGATTACATCAAACTGCAAAGCTTCTTCACTGTGGAAAAAAATACCATCATTAAAATGAAAATGCATCATAGTAAGTAGGAGAAAATATTCCCACACCATAACCTAACAAAGGATGAGTATCCAAGTTTTCTAGAAAAAAAATCACAGAACTCAGTAGCAAAAATAAAAAAGCAATGAATCAAAAAATTGGAGAAGGGCTGAAGAGAAACATAACCAAAGAAGGCAGACAAATCACTAAGTGGCACCAAAGGGGGAAAAAACAAAGTTTGTTGTCACTCATTATCTGGGAAGCACAAATAAAAATGATAATATCACCATACCACTGCAGACAGGCAAGAATAACCTACATCCAACGATCAGAAACAAGTGTTGGTGGAGATGTGTAGAAAAAAGGAACCACTCATCTACTGTTGGTGGAAATGTAAACAGGCTTAACATCTGTTGGAAATGGTGTAGAGATTCTTCAAACAAACAAACAAAAAAAAGAACTCCCATATAAATCATCAATTTTACTTCTGTATCCAAAGAACACAGAAAGACTAATTTTTCTAAAAAAAAAAAATCTATATACGACTTACACTATTCAGGTCTATATGCAGGACCCAGGGCTGAGATCTCCAGGCTGCTTGGATCAGGACTGGGCCTCCTCCACCCAGACTCCCCCATCTTCTAGTAGCTAGGCAGTTACACCCACCAACTGCTCCTGGAGATCCCGAGACTATAAAATCAAGCTCCCGGAAGAGCGCAGCTGCACTGATGGCCTCAAGACCAGTAGATCTTGCTCTCAGTTCTTACTCTTGGTAGCCTGCCTGCCGGCAGGGCAGAGCCTGAAAATCTCCCAGTGCCATATTCAATATGCCAAAACCCAGTAACAATGATGGGTCTCATTCCCCTGACCCTGAAAGAGCCTCCAATGTGGCACTCTCAGGAAGGACAAGTAAAGAGAGGTTTCTATAATCTCAGGGCTGGGACGAATGGAGATGTTACTGGTGCCTACTCAAGCAAATCAATGAACAACGGGATGACTGTGATACAGTGATATACAAACCTATGCTCATTATACTGCTATTTACAATAGCCAGATCTGGAAAAAAGCTGAATTGCCAGACTTATAAACAAGAGCATAAAGAAGACATGGTTATATGCACAACTGGATATTAATCATTAGAAACTACGAAATCTTGCCTTTACTACAAAATAGTAGGAACTGGAGATTATGCTAAGGGAATTAAGTCAGAAAAAGAAAAAAAAACATACCAGTTTAATTTACTCCTGCAGTATATAAATAAACAAATAAAAGGAATACAGAACATTGTCCATTAAAAACAAATCTTCAGATTGACCACAGAACTAAAATTAAGGAGGAAAAGTAGGTTGAAAATCTTCAGTGGATTTTGATGATGCTAGAATGATACTTAGGTTACCATGGGGTGATAATCTTGTACCCCTAAAACAAAAATTTACACTCTTGTGAAACCAATGGCTCCTCAATAAAAATAAGTGTTAACATATATAAAAGTCATAACTGGTAAAAAGAATTTTTAACAACTTTATTGTGCTGATTCAGTCCCACATTTGGATGTGTGGGAAATCAGTCACCCAAATCAAACCCCCAAGATCAGGACATTGTCCTTGATAAAAACAAGTTAAGCCTAGTTTAAACAATGAGGGCTGTAAAGGTTGCATGAAAGAGATTTGTATTGTCAAGAAGAAAATATCCTGCTAAAATGGAATAACAAAAGATGACCAAGACTTGAGGGCTTGAGTGCTCTAAAGGTAATGGCCAGTTGTTTTTTACCTTATGGTCACAGTTATGCAAATATCTCAGCTTTGTACTTGCTTCATAATGACCTTGGTAGTGGGTGGGAGTCAGGGGGAAGGTGATGTTAAACTAATAAAAGAGCCAGAACTTTGTCCTCCCTAGAAGCTATCAAGGCTAGCTTGCTGTACAGCATGCTTATCTCTGTCTCATCCTTGAGCAAACCCAGCTGAATCAGGGTTAATGGGACCAATTTGACTGGCAGTTTGGCAGTGATGTCCCGAACTTGGAAATATTGATGGGCCTAATTTAGTCACTGTTCTTCAAATTGGAGAACCTTCCTTGACTGTTACTTGGGAGAACTATGATTATATAAGAAAAGTCAGAGAAATGCAACATTGTTGGCTTTGAAGAAGAAGAAAAAGGACCTAACTAAAGCCTAATTTAGTCACTGTTCATTCAAATTGGAGAAACTTCCTTGAATGTTACTCGGGAGAACTATGATTATGTAAGAATAGCCAAAGAAATGCAACATATTTGGCTTTGAAGAAGGAAAAAAGGACCTTAACCAAAGAAAGCAGTAAGCCTCTTGAAATAAGAAAAAAACAAAAAAATGGTTCTCCCCTTCAGCCTTTGTAAGGAAATTTAACTTTGCTTTTAGCCCAATGAGATCTAGTCTACAGAAGAGTATATATTAAAACTATATGTTTTAAAATGATCACATTTACAGTTATTTGCTATGACAGCAAAAGAAAATTAATACATCTTGTGATTGTTCAGTCTAGACACAAAGAAATAATGTTTGGACATGATGAATCTGCTATAGAATGCTAATGACCCAAATGCAAAACAAGTTTACCAATAAATAAAACAAGCTAAAGAGATTGATTCAGCATTAGAAATCACTAAGCTTTCATTACTTATCACAGCTGCTATAGCCAGGGTCAAAATCTTGGCAAGCTCTCTACTTGGACAGTGAAGGATGGTTTCAAATTTTGAAAATTAAAAAATAGAAAAAGAAAGAAAGCTAAAATTTCCACAAATTTTAGTATTACTTTCTTTGTATCTTTGATATAAATGCCTCAACCGAACCCAGAGAATCAGATCTAATTTGATATGGCATGGAACTCAGTATAATTGAGTTTGTTTTAAAAAGCTTTCTTGATAATTTTAATAAGTCAGATTTGACATCTTCTGTTTTGGGCTAATAAATTTGTGTCTGATTTTTGCTAATAAATTATCCCTATGGATTATATTATAGAATTTAGTTGGCCATAAGGGCTGGAGAGATAGTACAGCAGGTAGAGTGTTGGTCTTGCATGCAACCAACCTGGGTTCAATCCCTAGTATCTCTTATGACCCCCTTAGCACTCCCAGAAGTAATTTCTAAGAAGAGATAAAGGAGTAATCCCTAACCATCACTACTTGTGCCCCCCAAAACAAAACAAAAGAAAACAAAAGAATTGATACAATATTTTTACAGTAAAATTGATTTTAAACAAGTTCAAATGGATCTTATTTATTAATATTTCTAATAAAGTTTTTAATACTTTCTCCCTCCCATAGAGTATTCATGGATACCCACCAAATATTAAAGAGATTTGTATTGTCAACTATATTTTCACAGCTGGAGAAACTGAATAAATAGAAATAAATTGCCTATGTAAAATTATACCACATTGTCAAATGCCTAGATGAAAAAAAATAAACAGATCCAACTCTACTTCATACAGCAATTTGGTATGGGATTGGACAAACAGTACCAGTATATAAAGTCTTCTCTCCATGTAAACTTCTACAGATAGCTAGAGACCTAGAAACTAGACTGTCAGTACAGATATGGACTACTTAGATAAAGCCAAGCCCCATTTATCAGATAATAAATGTTTATTAAGACTTAAAGTATGGGACTTGTTTTTAGAAAGAGCAGACTCCAGAGAGTTTATCATTGAGGAAATTTGATTCAATAACAATTAAAAAAAATCACAAGGAGCTAAAGAGAGAGTAAAGTGGTCAAAGTGTCTGCTTTCCCTAGCCATTCTGGGGTTAGTCCCTGGTATCCAATATGGTCTCCTGAGGCCCAAATGCAGTGATTTAATAATTATATTTAGTAGCTATTATAATCTAAGATTCTTTGCACATAGGCCAAATATAGTAAAAATAAAATTTCCCTTTCACCTTAATCTTTACCATCAAAAAGCTGAAATAATGGAACATGCTCTCAATAAATAGTTCAGAAATATCACTGATTCAAGTTGCCGTGTTAGAATTTGATCTTTTTCTTGAAGTCATGAAATTTACATACAAATGGTACTACATGGAAAGTATTATGCTAAGTGAAATGAGTCAGAAAGAGAGGGACAGACATAGAAAGATTGCATTCATCTGGGGAATATAAAGTAACAAAATAGGAGACTAACACCCAAGAATATCCAAGATAAGTACCAGGAGGTTCACTCCATGGCTTGGAGGCCAATCGCACATGCTAGGGGGAAAAGGCAGCTCAGATAGAGAAGGGAGCACCAAATAAGGGGTGTTGGGAGGATCCTCCCAGAATGGGAGATGCGTGCTGTGAGTAGACTCTAGACCGAACATGATTTCCACTCAATGCCTCTTTTGCAAACCACAGCATCCAAAAGAAGAGAGAAAACAAAAGGGAATGCCCCACCACAAAGGTGGGATGGGATGGGATGGGATGGGATGGGATGGGATGGGATGGGGGGAATGGGGGTGGATATGAGGGATACTGCGATTATTGGAGGTGGAGAATGGGCACTGGTGGAGGGATGGGTACTCAATCATTGTATAATTGAAACCCAAGCACAAAAAATTGTAAGTCTACAACTGTATGTCATGGTGTTTCACTAATAAAAAATAAAAATAAATAAAAAAGAATTCTATCTTTTTCTGATGATTTCATTTCATCATCCTGTTATTCGTCGATTGCCTCGAGCAGGCCCCAGTAACGTCTCTTTCATCCTAGCCCTGAGATTATCTTCAAGGCTCTTTAGGAGAACGAGACCCATCACTGTTACTGGTATTTGGCATATTTGGTATGCCACGGGGAGTTTGCCAGACTCTGCCCTGTGGGCAGGCTACATTTGATAGCCTGCAAGTTTGTCCAAAGTAGGAATGAGATAATAAGATGTCATAAAAAGATGCCTTGATAAGATGTTGCGCAGCCGCGAATGCGGCCGCACGGTTCCGGGAGCTGGATTTTATAGTCTCTGAGTCTTGGCCGTTGATGGGATTACATGGCGCCAGGGGGCCAGGTGGTGGGTGTGACCCCCGCCTACTGGAATTTGGAGGATCTGGGTGGAGGATGCTCGACTCCAATCCGAGTAGGCTGGGAGATGATGTTTCTGATGATGTTTTCCAAAAAGGTAATAATGGCATACTATTCAGCTATACAAATTATATTAAATCATAAAATGTTCGCTACATGTATGGTATTAGAGTGTATCACATACTATGTATATAGTAGTAAAGTCAGTCACAAGTAGTGGGACAGAGATATAGAGAGATATTTCTTATAGGTGGATTACAAGGAAATATATAGAATGGTAAAAAATAATAGAGCATGAGAATTGGCTTAAAGAACAGAACTTAAAATGCAGATGAATGGATCATGAATTTGTGAAAAATATACATAAATCTCCTCTCGGAGACCCCGGCAAGCTACAGAGAGTATCTCACCTGCACAGCAAAACCTGGCAAGCTCCCCGTGACGTATTCAATATGCAAAACACAGTAACAACAAGTCTTACAATGGAGACTTACTGGGGCTGCTCGAGCAAATCAATGAACAACGGGAGGACAGTGCTACAGACAGTATACATATATCTATATAAATATATGCATGCAATGGAAAGAGAACAAAACTATGCAATTTGCAGCTCCATAGATGGAACTAGGGGATGTTATGTTGAGTGAATTCTATTAGAAAGAAAGGGAGAGATATAGAATGGTATCTCTCATATGTGGAACTTAAGGATACACAGCAAGGTAGCAACAAAGGGCCGAAAACAACACAGTGGGAGAATTGATAGACAATTCAATTGGTGAAGAGAGTGTTGAAAGGAGGTTGTTCATAATGCCCAAAAGGAGAGAGAGAGTATGGGGGAAATTGTCTGCCATAGAAGCAGGGGAAGGATTGGGATGGTGGGAGGGATACTGGGCACATTGATGGTGGAAAATATGCACTGGTGGAGGGATGGGTGTTCAATCATTGGATGACTGAAACTCAAACATGAAAGTTTTTTGCTGTATCTCACAGTGATTCGATTTTTTTAAAAAAAAGAAAGAAAAATAAGAAAGAAGGGAAAAAATGAAAGGAAGGTTGTTGAGGTTCTTGTGGGAGGGAAATTGGTACGCTGGCGAAGAGTGTGGGGTTAAAATTGTATACATGAGGAACTATCATTAACAATATAGTAAATCACAGAATCTCAATATTTCTTTGTAAATAAAGAACAGACTTACCAAGGACAGGGAGTGACAATGGGGAGTCTCAGTGTGAAATTGAGAGGGTCCACTGAGATAATATTGGAGGAAAGCAGAACTCTGGTAAAGAATGTAGTGTTGGAACATTGAATATGTGTAACCATATCATTAACAGTATTGTAAATCACAGTGCTTCAAATAAAAAATAAGTTAAATATATACTGAACTCAGGATCCAGTCATTTCAATTCTTAAATTTACCCTAAATATATGACAGTACATATCTTATATGAAGACTCACATGAATGTTTGTAAGACATATATTTATAATAATCTTATAATATTCATCATCAAGTAAATGGATAAATATATTGTGAAGTAGCTATATAATAAAAAACTAATTAAAAATAATTATGCATGCAATATAATATTGTGCAGAGTGAAAGAAGGCAGGAAAGAGTTCAAAGCATAATATTCCTAATAAATTGAAGAACATATGTTGCATATTGATGATAATTACAAAAAAAATAAGGTTTGTGTGGATTGGGCTAGAGAAGGGTTGAGAGCAGTGGGAAGGAGAATTTTTTTAATCTTTTTATTTATTTATTTATTTATTATTTTAATTTTTATTAGTGAGACAACATGAGGTAGATTTGTAGACTTACAAATTTTTGTGCTTGGGTTTCAATTATACAATGATCAAATACCCATCCCTCCACCAGTGCCCATTTCCCACCACCACGGATCCCAGTATCCCTACCACCCCCCACGCCCCCCATCCCACCCTGCCTCTGTGGCAGGGCATTCCCTTTTGTTCTCTCTCTCCTATTGGGTGTTGTGGTTTGCAAAAGAGGCAATGAGTGGCAATCATGTTTGATCTATAGTCTACTTTCAGGATGCTTCTCCCATCCTGGGAGGATCAGGAGGGAGAATTTTTAATGAATTATAAAATAATTTGAAGGACAGTCAATTTATTTTATTGATATGGTAATGGTTTCATTGGTATCACCCATGTGGTTTACTATTTTTAATTATATCTGTGTAAAATTATTAATAATAGGAGAAGTATAATAATTGAGATATACTCCAAGTATATGTGATCACACTCATGAAATGCTAACTTAAGATAGTTTGAATTATAACTCTACTTCATATGGTTATCTTAGCAACAACTCACACAAAGATATAAAGTACCAAATTATATTCCTAGTGAAGATTCACACAGTTTATACGATACAAAATCATACCACAAATAACTATTTGGAGCAATATAAATATATACTAGCCTCATTGTCAAGGTAAACAGTTTATGGAGAAGAATCACTATGATGAAGAAATGATAATGAAAGATGAAGAAATAGAAAATTAAGACATACATATGATCAGTATGAAGAGTGAATAAGAAATCAAAGACTTCCCACCAAATGAAACCACATTGCTTATTAGTGAATTCTAATATACATTTTAAGAATCATCATCAGTAATTTTCGAATGTTTCCTAGAAAATAGAAAAGAAAAGCAGACACAAATTTATTTTATAATGTCAACATTCTGTATCAGAAACAAACAAATTTTTCCTGCATACAAATTTTTTCAGAATATTGTCTAGATTATATGGGAAAGTACTAAATTTAAGGTATATACCAACTGCTTAGTAAGAGAAAACTGGTATCATGAAGTTTATCGATGGATGCAATAAATTCTAATAACACTAAGTCTATGAACATTGGGCCAATTTCTAAGTAGTTTATAAATATAAAGAAAAAATCACTAGTGCATCTAACATTTTATAACTAAATCAGATATTTATATTTAAAAATGTAATAATTACTGATTGCTATTAGAATGAGTATTGGAGACCATAAATAATTTCTTTTTTCATACCTCAAATGTTTATCTACTTGACTATAAGAATCACTTAGATCACTTAAGGAACAAAATTATAAATATACAAAATAAAAGGATAGAAGATATATTATCTAATAATAATGACTTTTTTTTAAGGATGTGGGCCACATCTGGTAGTTCTCAGAGGCTATTCGTGGCCCTGTTCCCTCAAGTGACTGCTGGCCATACCCAAATCTGGTGCTGAGGATCAAATTTAGGATTGGCCAAATATGATGTAAGTTTATTTTACCATTATCCTTCTAACCAGAAGATATAAACCTATATACGCTATACTAAAAGTTTGTAAAGGTAAAGGTGAAGGCCCTCCCGTTGATCATCGATTTGCTTGAGCGGGCCCAGTAACGTCTCCATTGGAGACTTTGTTGTTACTGTGTCTGGCATATCGAACACGTCACGGGGAGTTTGCCAGGCTCTGCCGTGAGGGCGAGATACTCTCGGTAGCTTGCCGGGCTCTCTGAGAGGGGCGGAGGAATCGAACTCGGGTAGGCCATATTGGCCGTTGTATTATCTAAAAATTCATATATTTAAACCCCAATATTTTGTGTGATCTTGTTTTGGAGAAAGCACTTTGTGGAGGTAATCAGGTCTTGAGAATAGAGCTCTTGAGGTAGAACATTTGAGCCAAATTTTCAAATCCAAAGAGAAGGGCTTCATCATAGGACATCATAGACAGAATTAAATTAAACTCAATCTCAATTTATAGAACACCTTAATCTGGCTCAAACTTAATTGAACTAACTTTATCCAATCTGATTAGATAATTCATTAAGTTTGACACTTTATAAAGAGCAAAAATATTTCAAAAAGTAGTTCCTCAAACCTTAAAAAAGAAAAAAAGAAAAATAAAATGTGAGTGGTATACTCATACTGAAGTCTTTACATTTTCATACCAGACTAGCTGTTATTTTCTTACTATATGAACATTATCGATGCAATTCTGATACCTTTATTTATCTTAAGTAATATCCAGGTACAAGGATATATAACTAGCTTTTATAAGTATTGACTAGGGGCAAAGGATGTGACATAGTAGAATACCTGGTGATGACCCTATTAAATTCATAGTTAATGTATTGCAGACTATAAGAAAAGTTAATATTGACATATTATAAAGTAATAGGCTCTTAAGTGACCCAAATTTGTCAAATTCTTAGACTAGTAATTATATTGTTTAAAATTCATTATTGAGATTATCTGAAAATAGTACACAACAGCAGCTGTTAAGAATTCTCCCATATTATATTCACTTGGAAGAGACCTAAGTATCCAACAAAATTAAATTGTTGAGTAACTATACTATTTTTATTGGATAGAATATTATGGAGCTCTAAAAATGGTGTTTTAAAGGCCGTGCAGCATGTCAACAAAAGTACAATATAATTCTAAATTATAATAAGAGAGCATTATAAGCACAATAGGATTACTATATTCAATAAAAAATGTAAAAAAAACATAAAGTTACATGCAGTGCTGGTAGGAGTTGTTTTTTAGAATGCCTTATTTTCAAAACCTTAGAAATATTCATGTCTTTTGATTGAGTAATACAATTTCTGGAACTATAATTAAGAAAATTATCCCAGCCAAAGAAAAAGTTTAGGAAGAAGAATTCTTATTACATCACAATCATTGTGCTTTAAAGAAAAAAAAATTGGGAAGAACTGAAAACAGTCCAAGTCTGTAAAAATAAAATGGCCAAATACAGTATCACTTATATTTGCTGAATTTAATGCAGCCATTAAGAATGAAAGTGTGTATGATTGATCATGATTACATAAAAAACATTCTTCTTTCTTACATTTTTGTCTCCAATTTGCATTTTATGAGCATTTCTTTGATCATAAAATTAGCAAATATTACAGAAGAACAAATTAAAAGCTCCTAGTCACCCACCAGAGCAACGAAATCATGGACCACTAGTCCTTCTGGTACTGTACAAGATGCTCATCCCCCTACACACAGCTGCCCAATAGTTACCTGTGACATATGCCAGTGGGGACATACCTCGGCCTCTTATACTGAACTCATGCCCCCAACTACACCACAGTAATATTAACTCAATCCTAGCTCCAAACACTACTGTAGCACTGTAGCACTGTACTCCCGTTGTTCAACAATTTGCTCAAGCAGGGACTAGTAATGTCTCTATTATGAGACATTACTAGTTTCTGTTTTTGGCATATCGAATATGCCATCATTCCCACAAAAATGGAAAAAAAGGTTGCTGTGGTAACAAGAAATCATAATCATAGATGGAGTCAATGACATTGAATGCCCTCCTGGGCTAGCCCAAGAAACTTAAAACAAGTAGATAGTAACGACAAATTGGATTGGGTTAAGTTGGGCAGGAAAGGAAGAGAGCACCAACCAGCAGGTTCTCTCAGAGAGCTCCCTGGTGGCGTGCCAGGAGTTGGGTGTGGGGTTGAGGTGCGGGGGAGGCTAGATGAGTGAATTGGAAAGACTCACCCTCACATTGCAACAGTTGCAGTGGGAAAGCAGAGCATAACCCAACCACACTTAGTGAATGAAAAGAGCAGCCGGGAAGACTCAATGGGTACTATAACCAGCTCTATAACCTACCAGATAAGACCTTCAGGAAGAACTCACACTATTAAACATACACACACCC
Source organism: Sorex fumeus (assembly GCF_029834395.1). Taxonomy (NCBI): domain Eukaryota; kingdom Metazoa; phylum Chordata; class Mammalia; order Eulipotyphla; family Soricidae; genus Sorex; species Sorex fumeus. The sequence goes on from NW_026606118.1 coordinate 18,398,612, forward strand.
AGTACTGACTAGAAAAATACTTAAAATACCTACTAATAGACTTAAAGGAAGACAATGATAGCAACAAAATAATAGCTGGAGACTTCAGCACCATTTTATCATCTTTTGATAGAACAAGTAGACTAAAATTCAGCATGGAGGAACTAGAGCTATAGCACAATGGGTAGGGCACTTGCTCTGCATGTGGCTCAACTGGGTTTAATCTCCACCATCCCATATGGTCCCCCAGGCACCACCAAGAGTGATTCCTGAGTGCAGAGCTAGGGGTAACCACTGAGCATTGCTATGTGTGGCCCCAGAACCAAAATAAAATTAAATTAAATAAAAATTAAATTAAAAAACTCAGCAGGAAAATACTGGATTTGAAGAAAGAAATGAAAGAATTGATAAATTTGTGTCCCAAAAAAGACAACCCAAAATATTGATGAAACCAAGGGCTAGTACCTTAAAAAATAAATAAGATTTTGAAACCACTAGCAAGACTCACAAAGAAATAGAGAGAAGTCTGGTAAACTGTATTGAAAATGAAAGAGACGTCACAACAGATACTAGAGAAATTCAAAGAGTAATCAGAGCTTACTTTGAAAATCTTTATGGCACTAAACAGGACAACCTAGAAGAAATGGATAAAACCCTGGATGCCTATAACATCCCAAGGCTGAAACAATATGATTTGGAACACCTAAACCCACCAATTAATATCAAGAAAATAAAAATGGTAACCTGAAGTCTCCAGAAGAATAAAATTCCAGGACCAGATGTGTTTACTAATGAGTTCTTTAAAAGAGACCTATCATCAATCCTTTTCAGCCTCTTTCAGAAAGTCAATTTAACAGATATCCCCCAGTTTCTATAAAGCAAACATTATCCTGATTCCAAAAGCAGGTAGAGACAACACTAAAAAAGGAAAGCTATAGACCTATATCCCTAATAAATACAGATGCTACGATCAACAACAAAATACTAGTAAACTGAATCCAACAACACATTAAAGAGGTCATATACCATGACAGAGTAGGTTTTTATCTTGAGAATATAAAGATGGTTTAATATATGCAAGTTAATCAACATAATACTCATATCAATACAGTTAAAAATAAAAACACTAGATAAAAACATATGATCATATCAATAGACACAGAGAGAGCATATGACAAGACCCAGAACCCATTTATAATAATAAAAAACACTCTAAATAAAATGGGAATTGAAGGGAACTTTCCTCAATATAGTTAAAATCATCGACCACATGCCCTCTGCAAACATTGTAATCAATTCACTGCTCTCAGTGAAAACTGAGAAACTTCAGGTGCAAGATAAAGCTGCCTACTCTCACCATTACTATTCAAAATGAGAAGTTCTTGCAATAACAATTAGGCAAGAAAGAGATATTAAGTGAATCTAGATTAAAAAAAAAGTCAAACTCTCACTATTTGCTGATGACTTAATATTAAGAAAACCCTAAAGGCTACCAATAAATCTCCTATAAATAACAGACTTACATAGTAAAGTGGCAGGTTACAAAATCAACATGCAGAAACCCATGGCTTCTCTAGACACAAATAATTAAATAGAAGAGAAAGAAATAATTTTTTATTAAAAAAAATTCAATCCCATACACAATTGTTTACAGAAAGTCAACTATGTAGGAGTCAGTTTAGCAGAATAGATAAAAGACTTATACCAAAAACAAAAAAACCAAACAAACTATAAAACACTGCAAAAAGAAATAAAAGAGGACAGGAAGATATGGAAACATCCTCTATTCATAGATCAGATGGATAACCATTTTTTAAATGACAATACTGCTCAAAGCATTATGTAGATTTTATGTAGTCCCTATAAAAGTATCCATGATATTTTTCAAAGAAATAAATAAAACACACCTGAAATTCATAAGGAATAAGAACTCTCCTTGCCTCAAATAGCCAAAGCAAACCTAAGGGATTGCTAACCCTAAAAAGGGAAATAGCACTTTCCAAAGTGTACTAATTAAAACAGTGTGGGAAGGACAGACTCTTAGATTATTGAAATAGAATTGAGACTCCAGATACAAGTCTAGGTATTTGAACACTTAATCTTTGATTACAAAGCAAAAAGTACGAAATGGAGCAAGGAAACCCTCTTCAATAAAGGGTATTGGAAAAACTGGTTGGCTTAAAGTGGAAAAAGAGAAGTACTCAAGACCCCTTTCTAACACCAGGCACAAAGCAAAGTAAAAATAGACTAAAGACCGATATATAACACTTGAATTATAGATTACATTGAGGAAAACATACATAATAAATGTCCTAGCAACAAAGCAAAAGACATTTTTAAGGACTCACTGCCATTGGTCAAGTAAGAGGAAGTGGAGATTAAAAAACATGGGATGGAGACGCATGCTGAAAGTAGAATATAGAACAAACATGATTCTCACTCATTGCTTCTTTTGCAAACCACAACACCCAATAAGATAAAGACAACAAAAGGGAATGCTCTGCCATAGAGGCAGGGTGGGATGGGGGGGATGGAGGGTGGAAAGGATACTGGGATCTGTGGTGGTGGGAAATGGGCACTGGTGGAGGGATGGGTATTGATCATTGTATAATGGAAACCCAAGCACAAAAATTTGTAAGTCTACAACTGTACTCATAATGTCTCACTAATCACTTAATCACTTAACTTCCCGTTAGTCGTCGATTTGCTGGAGCGGGCGCCAGTAACATCTCCATTTGTCCCTGTCACGTGCTAGTGTAGCCCAATGGTGTCTGTTCGCTCTAGGAACATGAAGCGCCTCAAACTGATCGTTCATGATCTTGATGAAGAAGTCTGACCATCTGGTAAGTGGGCGGCCACGCGGTCTTTTGACATCCCGTGGAATCCAGTCGGTAACAGCTCTAGTCCTGCGGTCGTCTTTAAATCTTATTACGTGACCAGCCCATCTGATTTTTGACACCTTGGCAAACGAGACAGGGTCCCTGATTCTTGATCGTTGACAGATGTCGGAACTTTGGATTCTTTCTCTCATTTGAGTGAAACGTGATATTCCAAGCATAGCTCTTTCAATTCTTCTTTGGGAGACCTGAATGGCGTTCTCATCCTGTTTGCATAGGGCCCAGGTCTCTGAGGCATATGTTAATGCAGGAAGAACAGTGGAATCAAAGAGAAGTGCCCAGAGCCAGAGGTTCTTCGTCCTCTTAACTATTTCTTCGACGTTCTTGTAGGCGTTCCAAGCCACTCTCTTCCTCCTGCGCAGCTCGGGTGCCAGGTCATTTGTCATGTTGACTTCTCGACCTAGGTACACATAGCTGTTGCATTTGGAGATGGTCGTTCCTTTGAGAGCGAATGGGGCATCAGGAACGAGGCTGTTTCTCATAAACATTGTCTTCGTAAGATTCAGCTGTAGTCCTACCTTTCCACACTCACGGTCAAAGTTGGCCAGCATTTGTGCTCCTTGGCTGATGTTTGGTGTTATTAAAACAATGTCATCAGCAAAGCGGAGGTGATGTAGTTGCCAACCATCTATCTTCACTCCCATTCCTTCCCATTCCAGCCGTCGCATGATGTTCTCGAGGGTGGCACTGAAGAGTTTTGGTAAAATGGTATCACCCTACCGAACCCCTTTCTTGACATCAATGATTACTTCTTTGTAGAATGGTGAGATCCTGGTAGTGAATCCGCAATACAGCTCACGGAGGATCTTGATGTATTGGGCTTGAATGCCCTGAATGGCTAGGGCTTCAGTGACCACTTCCGTCTCAACAGAATCAAAGGCCTTCTTTAAATCAATGAACGTTAAACAGAGCGGCATCTTGAACTCCTGAGAAACCTCAATGAGCTTGGTTATTGTGTGGATATGGTCAATGGTGCTGAATCCTTTGCGGAACCCAGCTTGCTCACATGGTTGTCCTTCGTCTTGTGTTCTGCCAATCCTATTTAGGATGACTCGAGTGAACAACTTGTAGATGACAGACAATAGGCAGATTGGGTGATAGTTGCCAATGTCATGGATGTCTCCCTTCTTGAACAGTAGTACGGTCCTGCTGGTTTTCCATTGGGACGAAACCTTGCATTCATACAGGTAGCGAGTGAAGAGCCAAGCCAGTGTATTGATGAGTACTGATGGCAGATTCTTCAGGTGTTCAGGTCTGACCTTGTCTTGGCCGGGTGCTGTTTGTTTCTTTACCAACGAAATGGCGTGTCGGATTTCAGAAGGGAGAACATTGGGAATGACATATCCATCCTGTGGAATTTGGTATGTCGGCAAGTGGACATGGCTATCAAAGAGATTTGAGTAGAAGTCATGGATAGTCTTCTCCATTGCCGTTCTGGAGGATGTGATAGATCGATCAGGACGTCGAAGAGCAGTCATCTTGGTCTTGTAGTTGGCGAAGGACAGACGGGCTTTACGAATACTTTTCCCAGCTTCTGTCACATCTACCAGCACTTCTGCTCTTCTCTCTTTGAGGTCTTCCTTGATCACATCTCTGCACTGCTTTGCAAGCTCAGACGTTCGCGTGCAGTTGCCTGAGGCATGCGCCAAACCACGCTTGCGAATAAACTCAAGAGTTTTCGAAGACAGGCATCTTTTTGTGACTATCTCTCTCTTGGCATTCCTCGCACAATCATGGAGGTGCTGAACCAGTCGATCATATTCCTTGTCAATGTTTTCAACAATGGCATCTTCCCATGTTGCTGCAATAGTGCCAAAGAGCTCCCAGTTGCTGGTCATTCTGGGAGTTCTCTTTTTAAACATTGCAGCCCTTTCTCCCCGCTCTGTGAAGTAGAATTTTGCATGAAGGAGACGGTCGCCCGATCCTGTTTGAAATTTTGGGACAACAGCGACATCAGTCGGGCAAAACCGTCGATTGAATATGATGTGGTCTATTTTGTTGTGGAATCGTCCACTGGGAGACTCCCATGTCCAACGTTTAGATTCGGCCTTCTGGAACTGTGAGTTACTGTGGATGGTCTTGGTCGACATGATGAACTCAGACAGTCTCTCACCCTGTTCGTTCCATTCTAGGCCATGGGTCCCAATGTGAAGTTCTTCAGCTGATCTTCTCAGTCCTATCTTGGCATTAACATCACCCACAATGATCTTGTAGAAGGTGTGGTCTTCTTTATAGAACTTCTCCAACTCCATGTAGAACTTCTCAATTTCTCTTTCATCATAATGAGATGTTGGTGCGTAGACACCGAAGATAGAAACTGCCGGCAGTGAGCCACATCTATTCAAATGTACCGTACCATAGGAATTGCCGTACCATATTTGATAGGGTTCAAATATGGTAACACCTACGAGGGCGATTAGAGGTCACCCCAAAAGCCTCTATCCCTCTCGGAAAGATTGGCAAGCTACCAAGAGTATTCCGCCCACACAGCAGAGCCTGGCAAGCTATCCGTTGTGCATTCAATATGCCAAAACCAGTAACTACAACTGGTCTCATTCACCTGACCCTGTAGGCTTCACCTACATAGCAGCACTGAGAAGGATGAGAGGGAGAGGCCGATAAAATCTCAAGGCTGAACTAGGCTGCCACAACGAAGGAAGACAAAAATGATCGTCTGTACTTTCAATGCACGTATGCTAGCATCAGATGCATCCATCGAGGACCTGATCGTACAAGCGCGAAAGATCAAGTATGACATCATTGGTCTGACCGAGACAAGAAGGCACAAATCTCACCATGACGTTTTCGACACTGGAGAAGAATTGTTCCTCGGAACATGTGATAAAAGAGGTGTCGGAGGCGTCGGTGTCCTTGTCAACACAAACTTGGCCATGAGCATTGATTCATTTGAATGCCTAACAACCGGAATCGGACATTTACATTTGAATAGATGTCTCACTAATAAAATTTTTTTAAAAAATGGGACTACACTAAGTTAAAAAGCTTTTGAGCCTCAAAGGAAATGATGACCAGAATTAAAAAGACACCCTGCAGACTGGAAGAAAATATTTTCCTGCCACTCATCTGATAGAGGGCTAATATCCAAGATGAACATATATATATGTATATATATAGCACTTTTACAATTTTACCAGTAAAAAAAAAACATAAACCCCCATCAAAAAATGAGGGTGAGGAGATGTACAAAAACCTCCTCAAAGAAGACATACAAATGACCAAAAGTCAGTGAAAAAGATGCTCTCCATCATTAATCATTAGTGAAATGAAAATCAGAACAACAATAAGGTATCATTTCATACCAGAGAAAACAGCACACAACAAAAGAATAAAAATAACCAGTAATGATGGAGGAAAAAGGGACCCTCATCCACTGCTGGTAAGAAAGTTAACTGTTCCAGCCTTTTTCAAACATTTTTAATCCCATGATACACTAAACTAATTAAGCAGTGGTGTAGATTTTGCATGAAGCATTTTTAAATTGACCTTATTGGTTCCTAAATTCTTCAGTCTGGACTCAGGACCCTTTTATACTCTGACAATTCTGCATATATGAACTCTTTATGTAAACAGTGACATATGAGATTAAGCTCAAGAAAGGTTTCTATGGAAACTAGCTGCAAGATTAAAACTTTCCAAAACACCACAAGTGACCTAATTAAAAGGGGTAAAAATAAGTGACAGGAACAGTAGCTATCAATAGTATGGAAAGGTTAATTCTACTTCCTCACACTAATTTTCATAGGTGTATCTGCATATTCATATCCACAGGGAGCTTGGCAAGCTCCCCGTGGTGTACTTGATATGCCAAAAACAGTAACAATGATGGTCTTCATTCCCCTGACCCTGAAAGAGCCCCCAATATGTCATCGGGCTACACTAGCACATAACAGGGACGAATGGAGACATTACTTTGCCCACTCAAGCAAATCGATGAACAATGGGGTGATAATGATACTGATAGTGATCTACATATTCACTAGAAGACTATGAAAATAATTTGATAGTCAAGGATCTCAATTATATAAGAATCATTTTAAGTTTATATTGTTATTCAATACATTAAAGTCAATTTGTTTCAAATGTGAAGATTAAAAATTATTCATAATTGCCCAAATCTGGAAGCTACTCAAATATTCAAAAACAGAAGATTGAATACAAAATATCATGATAGTTTATATACTTGCCATAAGAAAATATAAAATCATAGGATTGCTACAACAATGAATGGAACTGGAAAGTATTATGCTAGGTTAAGTCAACTGGAAGTAGACTGAAAGGAAAGCAACTGATACATAATTATCACTCTAATATGCGGGATATAGAAACACATAATAAGGGAACAACAAATGACCAATAGCTACTTGACTAAAAACTGTTGCACAGAATAGAGTTTATCATGACAATAAGATGTGAAGAAAGGGATGTGAGTGTTGAGGTGGAAAACAAAAGGGAGAGATATTCTGAAACAATGGTCAAGGGTAACAGGTAACAGGTATGTGTTGGAATATTTTATGCATAAAATCCTACTATTGGAAGTATAAAGTAAGTTGACATGAGTGTATAAACACATAAATATCATAGACAAACACAGCTAAGATAAAATTTTAGGATCTCTGAAACAGAAAATATCAGTACATTTTATGAATTAATTCCAGATAGAAAAGATGTATGAAATGTCTGGCTTTATGTTGAGAGAGGAAAAGAGAGAGAGAGAGAGAGTCAAAATTTCTGACTTTACAGAAAGAGAGGGATAGACACAGAAAGATTGCATTCATCTGGGGAAGATAAAGTAACAAAATAGGAGACTAACACCCAAGAATGGTGGAGATTAGTACCAGGAATTTTGCTCCATGGCTTGGAGGCCAGCCACACATGCTAGGGGAAAAGGCAGCTCAGTTAGAGAAGGGAGCACCAACAAAAGGGTGTTGGGAGGATCCTCCCAGGACGGGAAAAGCATGCTGAAAGTAGACTATAGACAAAGCATGACTGCCACTCATTGCCTCTTTTGCAAACCACAACACCCAAAAGGAGAGAGAGAACAAAAGGGAATGCCTTGCCACAGAAGCAGGGTTGGATGAAGGGATGGGGGGTGGCAGGGATACTGGGATCCATGGTAGTGGGAAATGGAGGGATGGGTATTTGATCATTGTATAATTGAAACCCAAGCACAAAAAATTGTAAGTCTACAACTGTACCTCATGGTGTCTCACTAATAAAAATTAAAAAAATATATTGTACTTGTGACAAAAAAATTTCTGACTTTAATAGAACTAAAGACAAAGGAAAATGTTTACAACTTGACTCCATAATTAAATAAAAATATGCTTGTTTATTAATGATATATAATGATATCTTTTAAAATTTCATTGAAAATAGAGAACAAAATAACATAAATTCATGAATTTCAAATTACATCCTAAAGGTAAAAATTAATCAATTTCATATTTTAACCTTTATCTACATGTACTGTGACAGTTGAGAACCTAGCATTTGCTGTACATGGCTGCAAAATCAAAAAAAGAGCTCATATCACCAAATATTTTTGCTGAAAATCTTGAAAGACATCCAAGTATTTTTTAAAAAGCCATATTCTGAATTTCACTAATAAGACACAATGCCAGAGTCACACATAGTTGATCACTGAGAAGATTGTCAATTCCTCTGAAATCTTGTTCCTGATCCTTCTTCAACCTGCATTTCCTGGAATCCTCCCCATCTGTCACTGACAACACTTTCCTGTTGCTCAATCCACAGCCATTGCTAACAATTCTGTCAGAAGCTCCTTTTAGCTCTCCTTCAAAGCAGATATCACTTCCACCAATTTTGCTTGCCAATCCATGAGCGAATCTACTACGTTCTCACTTGTATTCTTACAACATCCTTCTCATTGCTCTGTTTCCTTATGCATGTTTCCCCTTAATCAAGACTCAACAAAAAAAGTAGAAAAAGCAATTGCATTTTCAGAAAACATAAGGAGAGAATATCTCTGTATTGTTTGAACTTCCCAGTGACTTCCCATCTTACTCAGATGTCAAAATCATGAACAACTTCATAAACCACAGTGTTTATATAGTGTAGGGGGAAATTTACATATGTATGCTTTATTTATTCCATGTAAATTTCAAAATACATTAATATAGAATTGCTTTAAAAGTTTTACTAATAATAGGTGAGGCATTATTTTTCCCATAATGAGATCTAAGCAAAAAATAAAATTTAATGTAATATATTTTAGATTTCAGAGTTGAAAACTTATATATGTAAATGAGGATAGATTTTTATTATATTTCATTAAATGATTTTAATTTCCTTATTTCCTATGTCAAAATCATATAGTAATCACCAATTGACTCTTACTGATTTCTGATTATTCTATTTGCCACTTCTTAAAGTAGTATTGAAATTAGCAACACAAAGTAAAATTGCCTAAGGGAGCAGGTTGGGATTGAAAAGGAAACTGGGGATATTGGTGGAGGAAAATTCACCACTGGTGGTGCTGGAACACTAAATGCTTGAAACAACTGTGTAATGAGCAACTTTATAAATCACAGTGTTTTTAATAAAAATTAATATAAAAAAATCTCACCAGGGCAAGTTGAGTCCTACACTGTCTGCTCCCCATATGTCCTCTGCTAGCTCTCCATGGCTCTCACAGGCTCCAGCAGCGCTGAGAATCTTCTTGCTTTTCTATTAAGCCAGACACTGTGGTTCCTAAGTCTACTACTATACTCTCTGGGATGCCCTTTCCCAGAGCTTTCATGCACTTTCCCATGGTCTCCATACATGTATTCAAATATCACCTTCACACTGACGGTAATGATAAATTTTAATTCTCCCTTCCCATCACCCCATCCCAATTCTTTGTATTGCACAGTATTCCAAGAGAATTGCCAGAACTCTCAATTTTTTTAAGTTCTGAAGGACTTAAAAAATAATTCAGGAAATAACTAAAGAACAATAAGTATATTATTAAACCTCAATTCTAAAGCAGTCAAACATTGAATTACTGAGGAGGTATATGTTCTAATTCTATTGTTGCTATTAATTATATGAACCTAGGAAAGTTAATCCCCCTTGATTGTCATGTTCTTTTTTTTTTTAAATAATAAGGAGAATATGCTGGAGAGTCTATTGCTCCATTAGAATTATAAACCTCCACTGGATTTTTATTTGAAATAAAGAAGTCAATAGATATATGTGTTTCAGAGATCGATTCACTGGTTAGCACTGTTCTATTCCTCTTCTGACACTCTGCCAGATTCTATTTCTCAGCTGCCCAATAAGGCATACTGAAAGCTTTCCCCTAAACTAGACTGATTGAAAATAGATCTACACTAGCCACTTCTCAGTGAACTCTGCTGAGCCTTACCAAGTGAACATATATCACTGCCTTTAAATATATTGATATTTTAGGATTAGGGAGATAGTTCAAAGTCTCGATAGCTCAAAGTCTGGCATTTTTGAGGCTCAGAGCTTGAACTCTGACAATAAATACCCACCCATGCTTAGCACCCCTGGCCCAAGCATTAAACAAATTGGTCCACACAGTGAGTCAGAGTACCATCAGGAGTGACTCCCTACACCCCTGAGCACTGCTTATAAATTTTAAAAATTATTATATTTTAAAGAATTTTGTAACACTGAAAGGTAAGTATTAATAAACCTATAAAGATATATAATTATCCATATTCACATTACATTATCAATACCATCTTCAGTTGGTAATTCTCTCTATAACTCATGTATTATTTTGATTTTGTCAGAAATACCACAAGTTATCTAGATCAAAAATTGTATATTAAATACATATGTCCCTTATTAAATACACTGTTTTGTACATGATGGCTGAAGTAATGAGTGTATGCATGAATATGTTCTAGATCTTTCTAAATAAACTCTGTGTGGGTTCATCATGGGAAATAAACATTTACACTACTGTTATATAATTCAAATTTGGTCATGAATAGAGTCTTTAATGTATGCCCATCATGGGCAATCCAGTATGGATAATGGGCTTATGGTAGATCACAAATACCTATATTGGCAGTATAGACAATACTGGAAAAGAAAGGAGATCATCAATGTCTCTATGTAACAATAACATTTACGAGTTTTCCATATTAACAAGTATGAGTTATGGTAGATTTAGGGTAACAGAAAGACACATACTGTATAGTTCACAAAGTCCTGAGACATGGAATAATAGGCCAACAAACAGTGCATTGGAAGTATCTGTCTCACTGAGAACCATCATTTCTGCTTACAAATGAGAGTTTTATGTCACCTCTGAGCACTCAAAGGTGTTAGTGGCCATGCTGGATAATATTCTCTCATCTTCTGACTTGCACAGTCAAAGCAAGCCATAAAGAAGACAAAGGGATCAAACCAGTGCTATTTTGGGTTAACTTCTCTATAATACAACAAATTCTTCTTCCTTTAACTTGAAGACCATATTCCTGAACTCTCCATTGTATTTTACTTTACTTATGTTATTATTTGTTCCATAAGTAAAAAGCACTCTTTCTAGAAAGGAGAAAAGTCAATTCTTGGGCAGGGAGTTTTGGATAGGGGTGGAGGTAGGGCAGAAGAGAGGGGTGAGCATATACATTTCATCTTCACTCTAGCTATCTCAGAAATATTAAGAATAAATAACAATCCTTGGATTTCTATCTTGTTACTTTTAACAAGTTTCAATGGGTTCATATATGAACCAACTTCAGAGCTACTGTGTTGTGAACATAGGTTACCTGTGCAGACTTTTTTAAAGTTGGGATTTTCCAGAAGGTGTCCAGGTAGACGGCACTGGAACCGATGTTGCCAGAACTCAGGGAACCAGGGATTTCTTTTATTTGTATCTAGTCTCAGTTTCAGGAAGTAGTCATCAAATGATCTGACTTCTGGAGATTGCAGCTTGATCGTGATTCCCCCGTTGGCTTCCACTTCATAGCCTTCAATGACTTCATCTCTGTCTGCCCATCCATCACTGAAAAAAATCAGAGATTGAGTGGAAGAGGAAAAAAAAGAGTCTCACAATAGAGTTCAAGAGTTAGGCATAGATCAAGCAGTTCAACAAGTCTGAAAATCAATCTTTTAGTCCACATGCTACCTATCCGTGAGGTTCTATCTGGAGAGTAGAAAATTGTGAAATTATAGCACTGTTTCTTTTACACAATAGTCAAAGTGATAATGATCAACTAGCTCTTGATCATATTCTGCTCATCAGTCTCTGTAGTATAATTTACTGCATTGAATCAGTGACCAGTGGCAGTTCTATTGGATATGTGACCTGGATACAAGCAGTTTGATTCCTGAGTCCTTTACAACCAAATCACAAAACCATTGATCACTAGCTAAAACCAGAGGAGAATAAAACCCTGGCACCTTAGAGTAAGATCTCGGCAAGGTTTCTGGGTTGCAATTAAAGCTGCTCTGTGTGCTGCATTCCATGGTGTAGAAAATTGACAAGTTAGCTCAGAAACTTACAGACCTGGTAATTTGCTCCTGGATATTAATTAAACCTGCATATCTTAGAAATGAGTAGATGCTTCTTATCCCCTTCATGCAATTTTAAAATAATAACTTTAAAATAAAACAATCTCACTTCTAAAAAGAAAAAATAATTCTCTTGCTCATTAAAAGGACTTCACTGAATTTTAAAAATGTGTGACCCTCTATAACATTTACATCTGCATTAGTGATGAAGTTTCAACTAATTTTAAATATATATTGGGACCAGGTCAAACCTGGTCCCTGTGGGCACTTACATGTGAATGGCTGTGATCATTTTCTCATTGGGTGTTAAAGAAAAAAATCACACCAAAGTTAAACAGACAAAGATTTTTATTCTGGAGCCAGAGAGATAGTACATTGGTAGGATGCTTTCCTTTGCACGTGGCTGACTCAGGTTCAACCACAGGCAACCCATAAGCTTCTCTGCGGCAGCAAGGAGTGATTCCTGAATGCAGAGCCAATTGTAAACCCATGAGTACTAACAGTTGTGTTCCCCCAAAAAATAAACCCCCCCAAATTATTCAAGATTATTACAATAGGTAAGAGACATTGATCTCAGTTTCTGCTGGGAAACAAAAATGTAGACTTGAAGCACTGGAGTGAGCCAGAGTATCCGTGTATGGGAGAAGTGGCTTTGAGGTTATTGAGTTATCACCCTTTTCTCATTATGCTTGTTGAAATTAAGCTGCCCTATCACCAAGCTGAGGATTTGCTATTACTCCCGATAATTACAAAACAAAGGTATGGCCTGTAGCTTCCCGAGAAAGAAAATTCTGTGTTGTAAAACTGGCAAGAGACTAGAAGAGACAAGGAGAAGATTTACATCCCAGTGTTAGAGAAAGAATTTATAATGGGACTTTATTTTTGGTAAGCAAATGCTCAGAGAAGAAGGAAATCAAAGAGTAGGTCGTCAGAAATAAAATTGTCTAAAAAAATTAGTAAACTTGGGGAGAACAACTGCAATACTTGTCTTGGTTTAGGAGTAAGCGACTATAATACTGTCTTGTTTCTCTACTCAGATGGGGTGTTACCCAGTGTCTGGAATGCAGCTATGTATGCAGTCTGTATTGCAGAGTGCTTTATTTATTGCTTTTCATAAGGAAGGTACTGGGTTCAATAAGCTGGTCATAGCACAACTCTTGTACTCTGAAATCAACTGGAGTAAATGATGCTGCCTCCTTATTTGAGATCCTTCAGAATCTTCCCACTGAACCTCACAGAGGCTGCATGGAGGCGGAGGGGGATAGCTTTCCAGAAGTGCTCAGGAGTAACCCTCTGAGATATTTGGCCAGGCAGACCTGAGAGCTCAATGCTAAGAATGATGCAGTGTTGTTTAGCGTCACCTACTAGGGCTGGGGTCCACCAGGGCAGCCATGCTGGTGCTCCATGGGGTGCTGGGTTTCAGATTTGACTGTGAGCTATTGCCACAGCCAAGAAGTCGTGGTTTCAAGAGAATAAGAGTTGCAGAGAGTGTAGGAGACGCCACATAGTCACAGCTATAGGAACTTTGAGGTGTGAGATACTCTAGCCAGACTAAAGAATATCAAAAATTCTTCTAAATCCATTGCTATCTCACATAGGGGATGCATTAATTCCCTTTTTCTTTCCTTCCTCCCCTCCTTCTTTCTCTTCTTTCTTCTCCCTCTCTCTCTTCCTCCATTCCTCTTTCCCTCCTTTCTTTCTCTCCTTCCCTCCTTCCTATCTCCTTCCCTTCTTCCCTCTCTCATATTTCTTCCTTTCCTCCCTCTTTCTTCCCTCCTTCTTTCCTTCCTGTATCCTTACTTTCTTCTCACCCTCACCCCCATTTTCTCTCCTTCCCTTCTTTCCTTTCCTTTTCCCCCTCTTTTCATCAAACTCCTTTCCTCCTTCTCACTCCTCCTTCCATTTTTCTTTCTTCCATGCTTCCTTTCTTTCCTTTTCACTCATTCCCTTCTATCCTTCCCTCAACCCCTTTCTCCCTTCCTTCTTTCTTCCCTCCATTTCTTTCTCCCTTCATCTTTCCCTCCTTTCCTTTCTCCCCTACCTTCCATTATACTCCAGTTACTCAGTTCTGCTCAAAGTTCAAATGACAATGAGACCTACTGTACTCACAGTGTTATAGACAAACTTCATGAAGACAGAGAAATGACCAGAACAATGATCATGAGAGTCTTGAAGTTTAGCTGTCTGATTTATGTCTATAACTGTGAGGAACAGGAGAAGATATTATTTGGGACAGCTTTCCTACAAGAATTATATCTGAGCTAGAAATTAGTAGGAAAAAAGCTACAGGGACTGTGAATAATTTTATATACAGTAGATATTGCGTCTCATTCAAGGAATTTAAAAGGGAATCACTTTGTCAAGTACATGAAAGATATGTTTGGCATAAATCCTAGAAATTGTTCACCTAAAGACCTTAGACCTTCTTAAAGTATTGTAAATACTTACTAAGGTCATTCAGTTATTTTTCCTCATGGTAAATGACTTCAATAATTTCTGGAAAGTCTTCTGCTCACTGTCATTAAATATCAAAACTAATCAAACTAATTTTTTAAAAATGACTCATTTATCATTCTATATTCCCAGTCTACTCGGAAATACATGAACTGGTTTAATTATTTAGATTTATTCACATTTACATCTTAACTACATCTACAGTAATTTGGAGCCCTGAGATATAGTTCATGTCATGTTGGAAGAAGGATAAAAATAAAACCTGTTAGGCTTTCAAGAAATGCTGCCTATAAGTACAGAGTTAAAATCAAAATGACTTATAACTTAAAGACGAAAATTACTTTTGACATAAAGTTTAGACTGAAAATGTGTTTCTCCCCAAGGTTAAATAATATGTTAGACTTGATAGTGTGTGTGTGTG
This sequence comes from Sorex fumeus, assembly GCF_029834395.1. Classification (NCBI taxonomy): domain Eukaryota; kingdom Metazoa; phylum Chordata; class Mammalia; order Eulipotyphla; family Soricidae; genus Sorex; species Sorex fumeus. Next base: position 18,413,876 of record NW_026606118.1, read on the forward strand.
TGTGTGTGTGTATGTAGTCTGAACAAGAAAGTTGCTATTTTAAAATGCACCTGAAAGGAGTCGTTTGTAATGTATATTTATATTTTTCTAAGAAATGCTGTTCAGTTTATAAAAGCAAATACCAGGTGTCAGTACTAGAAGCAAAGTATGACCTCCTGCCCTTTCTCCACCAATACGTGGTAAGAATAAATCTTATTTTCTATGAATACAAAGCATTTGGAGTCATAGTCTAGTGGGTTGGAGCCTTAAATACCTTTTACCATTCATCAGAGCCTTCCTCTTGATGCAAATGACCTCCTTCTAGAAATAAGAGTTGGTGTTATGTAAAAGAGGTCAAAAGAATCAAGGACGTGATTGAAAAACTATTCAGCTAGGATCATCTGGTGAATAACTTTTCAAGGCTTCATTACTAAAGTTTAGTATGAGAACTTAAATCCATCCATATATCCTTTTAGAGAATGCTAAATTAAAAGCACCCCCCTCCTCCCTTCACTCAAATCCATAAAGCAACTCTTGGTTTTTATATTTTTAAACAAATTCATTTGTCAAATGTATTTACAGAGAACGTTAAAGAAATGTCACTGCTTAGCTGCCTTTGGATTGTTTATGAGGATATCTTTAGCCCGTTCCCTGTGAAGCACAGTTTGGAACAGTGAGCAAGCAGCTCTCCGATAGCTGGTTATGGGTTTGCTGTTTTGCTGCTACTAGAGTTGTTATTGGTAGTGGTGGTGGTGGTGAAGATAGTTGGATCATAGATGCTGGTGGTTGGCCAGAGAAGACTCTTAGGCACCTGTTCAGTCCCTCAAGGGTCAGGAGTGAGCCCTGCTGTAGTGCATGCTGACCAGCCTCTGGCAGGGTTGGACTCTCAAAGAGACATTCACTGCCTCTAGCAGATTCTGCTGTTCCTTATGTCTTCCAATTACGACTTCTTTTTTCTATGTGGGATCTGGAAACATAACTGCATGTGGTACATGAATTGGGTATTTGCCAGAAATTTATATCTATACACGTATTTATAGATATATATATACACACCTATATATCACCAATATGAAAGAATCATTATATCCTGTTTTCTCTCAACATTTTAATATCTTTTCCCCACAAACCTGCTTTTTAATTGCACAAATTCATTGCTGGATTTTCTATGAAATTTCAAGAAATTTCATTTCTTGTATAATCTTTAGTATTTCTAGAAAACTATTACCTCCTATTAACACTAGAAAACTATTACCTCTGATTCATGCCTGAAAGTTGACAAAAGATGCTTGAGTGTTACTTTTTTGTTGTTACATCAGGTAATGCAATTTAACAGGAAAATTGATTGCTATAAAAACAGAAGCATAATAGTTTTTATTGAAATGAGTGTTCAAAAACACCAGAAAAATCTATTTATGTCCAATTTAAGTAATTACAGTCTACATTATAGAGCATTTGGTTTGTATTATAAGTTAAAACAATCGCATACAAACTGAAAATAAAACCCTAATTCCTTAAATTTTTTTTAGCGCTTACCAGAAAACCAGAGAGTGTATAAAAGCATAACAACACAATATCTTCATAAATATATATATGGGGCCAGAGAGATAGTATATCAAGGAAGGTACTTGATGTCCACATGGCAGACATACAGTTAATGGCACCCCATATGTGCACCAACCTCCCCAGCTCTCCCAGGAATGATTAATGGGTACTGAGCCAGGAGTAAGCCTAGAGCACCGTCAAATGTGGTTGAACCTCCCTCCACAACAAAACAAAACATATATCTGTTTTGTATTTATACATGTGTGTTTTGTATTTATTCATATGAATATATATATATATATATATTTTGTTTTGCTTTGCTTTATATTTTAGACCACACCCCCATGGAGCTCAGGACTAACTCTTGGCTCTGTGTTCAGGGATCACCCATTACAATTTATGAACATTATGGGAAAGTGGAGAAGGACATCATCAATAGGAGATGATTTATATTTCTTTTTCTATCTGCTCCTTACTCCCACCTACAAACCCAAATCTTATATCAAGTATGGAATTATCTACGATGTGAATATTCTCCTCCCATCAAAGGAATGGCAGAAATGGTGTATATTTTATGTAATTGCTCAACCATGAATGACAATCTTTTGCCCAGTGGAAGAAGGGTGAACCAAATGAGCAAATTACAATGAGAAATTTCTAACAGTACAAAGAAGGTATTCCTTTTTGTCTATCATTCAGCTAATCCTGAGATACAGTACGAAATAGGAATTGATGATTTACTCTAAGATACTGTTTCTTTCTCTATAAAATGGGGACAAAATGATATCACAGAGGAGTGTCATGAGAATATTGAATGAGATAATTCATGTAAAACACAGCACAATTCAGCAAATGACCAAGTATTATCAATCACCTGCCCCCGCACCTGGCTGTCCTCACCGGGGCCCTTGGAGGGGGAAGGGTTGAGTTTCTCTCCCCCCACCCTGAGCAGAGCCCCAGCAGCTGAGGACCCCCGGTGCCACCCACGCCCATTCTGGGACCACTCTCCACACGTCCGGACGGGCCTCATGCATGAAAGAACTGGCAGAGGAACCCAGGCATGCGGGTCCCGGGGCTGAGGTCTCCAAGCCTACTCGGATTGGGATTGGGCCTTCTCCACCCAGACCCCCCATCTTCCAGTAGGTAGGTGTCACACCAGCTGCCGACAGCGCCTGGTTGGTCCCATCAACGGCCAAGACGCAGAGACTATAAAATCCAGCTCCCGGAAGCGCGTGGCCACATTTGCGGCCACGCAACATCTTATTATCTTTCCTTTAGAGAACCTGGCAGGCTACAAAAAGTATCCTGCCCACACGGCAGAGTCTGGCAAACTTCCTGTGTCATACTCAATATGCCAAATACCAGTAACAATGATGGGTCTCATCCTCCTAATCCTGAAAGAGCATTGAAATGGCTCTTTTAAATTCTCAGGGCTAGGTAGAAGGAGACGTTACTAGTGCCTGCATAAGACAATCAACAAACAACAGGATGATCGTGATGGTGATCATGATCAACCACCTAATGATTCAGCTGATGTTCTTTGCACGGTGTGGGGAAGACTTCTGTGTAAAAGAGCTACTCAGAAGTAAGTGACCCAATAATTGATGTCAGTGGATGAAGCTGAGGGCAGTGCTTGAGACCAAGCATTTTTAAGTTATCATAGTTTGAGACTGGTGCAAGATATAAGAACACAATCAGTGTATTTATGTCACTAAATAGGATACATGTAATTTTTTTCAAATTCTCAAGGCCGGTTGCTGTATTTTGTGCTGTATATCTAATATATGCAGCAGAATAATATTATCATGTGTAAAATATTAAGGTCACATTTGAAATCTCACACTAGAATATATATGAGAATACATAAACATTGATTTTTTGTAAATTAATTTTATAGTCACTAAGTTCTAATCAACACTGTAAGATTAATTCTAAGTTAGGAAAATAAAATTTTCATTACTCACTTTAACTTTGATTATGTATGAGCACACAGTCTGCTAAATATGGTAATAGTAATATCTGAATATTGACAATGAAAGTGGTATATAAAAATTGAAAACAGAAGGACCTCTAGTGAAATATACTACCACCCCCACCCAGGGTATATGAAATCCCCTGAGTTCATATATTGAATTAGTTTCTAGCTAATAATATCAATTGAAAATAAATTACGTTAAATTGGTAGATATTTCTGCTAATTAAGTAGAAAAAGCAATTACTAATTTTATATATAAAAACATAAATCATGAGCCAAAATAATTATTTGGCATAATAAACATTGAATCAAATTCATAGTAGCATATGTTCAACATCTTACAATTTTTAGTTTTATATAAAGCTGAATTGTGGTTTGCTAAGTCAAAATATACATTAAATTTCCAAGACAGTGAATCATTTATGAAATATTTGATGAGTCTTCTGAAAAAGGTAGCTCAAGTACTACTTTCCGACATCCATATATCACTAATTTAAAAAAAAAATCTAATGATGTGAAAACTCATCATATTGAATAAATAAAACTGGCAAGACTTTTTCCATTTATACCTTCATGAATGTTCAAATATCAATTTGATAGTTTACTCAGTATATGTTCAATATGAAAATTTGGGAGGAGAAATATATTTCCCAAAGTCTTTAGTTTTTTTGTTTGTTTGTTTGTTTGTTTGTGCAGGGGTGGCACACTCAGTACTGCTCAGGGATTTCTGGCTCTAGGCTCAGAAATTACTTTTGGCAGTTCTCAGGGAATCACATTGTGGCACTGGGGATCAAATCCAGGGTGAAAGTGTGCAAGCACTCTTTTGCAAACCACAACACCCAATAAGAGAGAGAGAACAAAAGGAAATGCCTTGCCACCAAGTCAGGGTGGGATCGGAGGTTGGGGGGTGGGAGAGATACCGAGATCCATGGTGGTGGGAAATGGGCACTGGTGGAGGGATGGGTATTTGATCATTGTATAATTGAAACACAAACACAAAAATTTGTAAGTCTACAACTATACCTCATGATGTCTCACTAATAAAAATTTTAAAAATAAAAATAAAAAGTGTGCAAGCAGCTATGCTTCCTATTGTACTGTGTCGCTCTGGCTCCTAACAGTCTTTAGTTTTATTGTTCAGAAAACAACTTGATCCACATTTATAAAATTATGAAGAATTTTTTTGCCATCAAATACAGTTGGCAGTTGAAAATTTGTATAGAAGTATGCTCTGATGCTGCAACTGCAATATCAGAAAAACATTTGGGAGTTAAGTAGCTTTTGAGAAAACAAGTAAATGCAATGCTCTCTTCGTTGGAAAGTGTGACCTCAGACCTGAGGTTAGACAAGGAGCAAGGAGAGGTGAGGAGGGTACCCAACAGACAATGATGCAAATCAGTATTCTGGTATTGGGTAGGGGTGGTGACAGACATTTTGAAATGTCTGACATGCACTCCAAAAATATACACTTATAAACCATTATCAATGAAATATTTTAAAAATAAATAAAAACTGGGGGAAAGTCAGCTGAAATAAGCAATGCTTAGTGGCATAGGATAAGTATTGAGTTATGTAAGATCCAATATACTGAGGTGACTCACACTGGTTCATTAGTACTGAGAGCATTTTTTTCCCAGCAGGTTAAAATTGGCTATGATGGAGATACTTCAAGAAACCAGTAAATGCTTCAAATGAGTGCTTCTTCATTATTTTTCCCACATAACCAGTAGTAATAATGTGGAACCATGCCACACATAGCTATTATTCATAATGAGAGGAGAAGAAATGTTGAATGTTTGAAATACATAACAAACCCATGGTATGTCATCAGGAAATAAATTTTGACTCAACATAAAAACACATCAATAGGAAAGACTAATTTGCTCTTTTGAATGAAATCTTTGATATATTTAATAATTTGTACATTTCCATAAAAATAAAATTAATTTTTTCCAAATAGTAGGAATCAATGAGAAAATTAAAAAGTTAAAACATTTGAAAATGGATATTTTATAAATTGCTATATAGCAAGATTCTAATTAAAAAATAGTTATCAGGCTGGAAAGATAGCAGAGGGATGAAGGTATTTGCACCAGATGCAGTCAACCTTGGAGCAACCCCTGGCAGTGCATATGGTCCCCTGAAACACCACCTGGAGTGACCCCTGAGCACAGAGTCAGGAGTAAGTCCTGCACACCATTAGCCCACAAACAAAAAAATTATAGTAATTATCAAGAAATAGAAAGTGCCTTGGATGTTATCATTATTATTTGCAGAGTTGTAAGGAAACACTATGAATTTAATTATCTCAGTGGACCTAGGTTGCAAATTACTATATAGATTCGTGGGTTAAACAACAGCAATTTGTTTTCTCTCACTTCTGGAGAATAGAAATTCAAATCAAGTTTTCAGCTCATTTGCTTTCAGTTGAGAGTTCTCTTCCAGTCTTGCAGACTATGTCCTCGCATGGCCTTTTCTAGGTGCATGCAAGCAAGCAAGTGTACATGCACGTATGCACACATTGAGAGGGTTGGTGTGAGGGAGAGAGAGTGCTCCGGTGTTTCATTTTACAAGGACACTATTCTTATTATATCATGACCCCCCCCTTATAAGGGATTATAATCACTTAACCACTAGCCCCTATAGACTCTATCTCCAATTATAGTCCATTGGAGATTAGAAAATTGATATATGAATTTTGAGGAGTATAATTTAAGACATTGCAGATAAAATGTCATTAAAGCTATTAAGCTTTTTAAAACCACATATAAGAAATAAATAGACAAATTTTGATAAAATGTTTATTCATTTTATAAAGATAACATTTTAGTTCAATTTAAAGTATCTTTAACTCAATCCAGATTAGATCATTAAATAAATTTGTTTAGCACATTCAATATTTTTATATATTGCTCATGTTGTTTGTTTAAAGTATGTTTGTGTATATTTAACATAGGAATCCTAAGTCACCAATGACTTATTTTTATAATTATAAAATATTTCAATGTTCCAAGCATAACAGTAATTGTCTCTGCGAGCACAGATGTATACATGTTCAATAATCATATGTGAAAATTGGACATATACTATATATACGTATGCATGTTTTACCTCAAAAAATCTTTCAAAGTGCTTATGATAATAAAACCATGATTTTATGAAGACTTTTGTAGAGAAGGCTGCAGTACCTTTATTCCTTAGTATAAAATTTTAGACATCTAAATCAACATTCTTGGTTCTTTGTTTTAAATTCTTGGCTGTTTTATTGCTGTTAAGCCTTATTTTTTGAGGTCCCTAAGCCATGTGAAGGAGAGTTTGCAGTTTCCCAGATAATTGCTAAGAACTACCTGAAAAGAGGCAAGAGACCCATTAGAGAAAGAGTTCAATAAGGAGCCAGACTGTTTCTGATTAAGGCATAATTCAGATTGGCACACCTGTGCTTAAAATCTTCAATGCCTTTCTATCTCATATACAGGGATCTACATACGCTGATACCCAGAAGTTCCTTACATCACTTCTACCTATTTTCCACTTCAGTCTGCTCCAGCCACACTGGCCATTTGGCTGTTCCTCAATGAGCCAGCTATACCCTGACCTCAGGATCTTTGCTTAGTTACAGGGCTCACAATTTCACTACCTTCCTGTGTGTGTATATCACATCAGCAGATTAGTTCCCCTTTATGTTATGTATATATTATGTATATATTTATTCTCTCTATCATTACGGCAGAGGCTGGCAAGCTACCGTGGTGTATTCAATATGCCAAAAACAGTAAAACAAGTCTCACAATGGAGACGTTACTGATGCCCGCTCAAGCAAAATTGATGAACAAGGGGAGGACAGTGCTACAGTGCTATCATTCCAGGAAAATGGAAGTGTCACATAAGTAGAGAAATTTTGTCTTTTCATTGCTATTGTTAATTATCATGACCCCAGCATTTATAACCATATGTAGTTCTTAATTGGTAGTAATTATATATATATATATTTAATAAATTAATGGATTAGTGGACAAAAGAATTTGGAGCCAGAGCAATAGTTCAGCCGGTGGACAACTTGCCTTGCATGGGAGGACCCAGGTTTGATATCTGGCATCACATATAGACCCCTGAGCACTGTCAGGAACGATTCTTGAGTGCAGTCAGGAGAAGCCCTGAATACTTCCAAGTGTGGCCCGAAAAAGCAAAAGAAAAAAATTTATAAGCAGTTTGTATCCAACAATTTTATAATCAGTGATGAGTACTAAATGTCAAGATCCCTCTGTTAACACAGTTTCCTAGCTCTGCACTTAGAGAGCTCATGTTGTCAATTGAAACTGCCCATAATGGAATTAATGATTTCTTGAGTATACAAAAATCATAACAGAGTTTCTTCATTTGGGTGGCTTAAAAAGAAGAAATTTCTGGCAGAGGAAGCCAGGTATGTGGGACCCGTGGCTGAGACCTCCAACTCTGTTCGGATTGGGACTGGGCCACCTCCATTGAGTTCCCCAGTTTTCCAGTAGCTTGGCAGTCACTCACACCCACAAACTGCCCCTGGCGCTATGCAATCTCATCAACGGCCAAGATCCAGAGACCATAAAATAAAGCTCCTGGGAGAGAGAGATGCAGTATTTCCTGGAGTACGTGGCTGCATTCATGGCCACATGACCTGTTATACTCTAGCCCACTGATGTACCCAAAGTACCACACAAGTGTTTGGATTTAACATACTTGCTTGCATTCTCTTATATATGGGCTTAAATGGCTCCAGAATGAAATACAACCTTCACACTTCCTCTTATTGTGGCAGGATGATGCTTGCTGGTCGGTGGGTATTTGAATATTGTCTGCAATGAACTATTGTGAACTACTTTATGAAAATAAAATGTATAAAAATCTCCAAAAAAAGAAATTTATTCTCTTACAGTTCTGAAGGGCCAGAGCAATAGCACAGCGGGTGAGGCATTTGCCTTGCTTGCGGCCGACTTGGGTTCAATTCCTCCTTCCCTCTTGGAGAGTCCAGCAAGCTACTGAGAGTATCTCGCCCGCACGGCAAAGCCTGGCAAGCTACCCTTGGCATACTAGACATTCCAAAAACAGTAACAAGAAGTCTCACGATGGAGACGTTACTGGTGCCCACTCGAGCGAATCAATGAACAATGGGAGGACAGAGCTACACAGCTACAGCTCTGAAGACTAGAAGTTTGAAGTCAGAGTTCTGTTGAGTCACCCTTCCTCGGAGATAGGTATCAGGCTTCATTCCTCATCTGAACTTTGTGTAAGAGTCATAAATTCACAACTCTCCTAAATACAGTGCACTGTCATTCCAATTCCTGCCCCTGTTGTTACATGGCATTCCCCTTTGTGTGCCTACACCTCTGTATGTCTTCTCCCTTCTAGGGACGTCATTCTTATTGGGTTAAGGGTTCAATACAACCTCATCTTAACAAATTATACCTCAGCAAGCCTATTTCTAAATAAAGCCCCATTCTGTGACAATAGGAATGAGAAATTCCACATATTTTTGAGAGCATAATTTGACTCATAACAATGAGGGAACACTACAAATCAAGACTTTATTGTTTTAGTTTTGTTTCAATTTTGAAGTCTGTTGTTAAGCACTTACCAGTATACCATTAACTATGACAGGCTTCCACATTTTTTTTCTGTAACAAGATTAGTTGTAAACTTATGACCGTTTCAAATAGCTAGAGGTAATTGAAATGATTACTGTTTAGCTCTAAAGTATCTATAATAGAAATCAAAAGCCATTTTTAAAATAAATATTTTTAGAAAACTATTGTTGCAAGATAGTACCTTGAATCCTTATGTTTAGTTCTTTTGTATCACTGAGAGATACAGTTACAAAGCTGTTCATGCTGTTCATGGTCTGGTTTCAGTCATACAATGTTGCAACACCCTTTCCTGAACTAGTGCATACTTCCTAGCGCCAATATATCCCGTTCCCCCCCACACACACTCACACACACAGGCCCCATCAACCTGTCTCTATGACAGGCACTTTCCTTCTCTCTCTCTCTCTCTCCCTCTCTCTCTCTCTCACTCTCTCTCAATTTTAAAGAACTCATATCATTCCATAACAATAAGTACAAATAACCGATAGAAAAAACTGAATACATATTTTCCAAAGAAGACATCCTTATGGTCAACAGATGCGTGAACAGATATTCAACACCCACAATCATCAGTAAGCACAAATAAAAACTACAATGAACACCATTTTACATCTGTTTGGAGGGCTTTCATCATGACTGAGATACATCAACATGTCAGAGTATTGATGAAGATGTGGTGAACTAGACAACTTTGTGCACTCTATTGGTGGAAATAAATTGGTTCATGCAAAGGAAATATAAACAGATAAACAACAAAAAGCGAATAGATATATACAGTGTTGTGCTTATTGATGCCTTATTCAAAATTAACAATTTTTGTAAGCTACCAAGTGGCCCAAAAGGGGGAGAACAGATAAGAAATGTGGATGGCTGTTGGAGTACACGGAGCTTAGTTTTATCAGGTTGCACCCATCACAGTGCTCCTGAGTCACTCCCATTACTTTGTCTGTAACCACTTCTATGCTCTCTTCCCCAACCAATTTGTAAGGTCTCATCCTTCTTAGACACTGAAGCTGTACTGTAAGTTAATATTGCCTTTCTCCTCTCCTTATGTCTTTTGAGCAGTTTACTTTAATGCAATGTCCTTTTGTATAGATACAGGAAGGCAATTAATTAATATGCTCCGTAACTTAGGAATTGATTGGCTTTGAATATTATTCACTCCTGGGCATCTGCCTTCTCAACTTAAGCCTCAGTTGCCCTCACTTCCTAGCACCCCAAGGGCAGGGTCCCGACGTGGGACTGGATGGAACCAGGGCAAGTTATGTGCTACCCTGGCATCGTGATGGGGCAGGCCAAGGTGCCACGATTTTTAACTATAAGTTAAGAGTTTGATCATAGGCAAATGCTGTCATGATCCAAAAGTAACGACGAGACTAGGACCCTGCTGCTAGGAACAGGAAAGATATCTGGCCTGAGCACTGCAGTCTGAGATTGAGATGGCCCTAGGAGAGCAATTCTATAAGCTCAAAGTATTTCTTACTGTGTCCATACGAAATGATTAATATTATGTATGCTTATGTTGGTTGGACAAGGAGAGGAGAAACACGTCCTAGAAGCAGTTTTCCTATGTGTCCTGACTAGCTTGGATGAGACTGAACCTTTCTCCTCTCCAAACTGCCTTCAGTAAATGATTTCAGTATATTGAGGTAGTTTCTCTTATCTTACAGGAACCTAGCTGGCCTTAGGTATTCAGATCCCAGGTGCTAAACCAGGCCTGGTCTTTGGGATGTAGATGCCTGGCTCTGGGCTGGCTGATTTTGGAGATGTAGATTCCAAACTCTAGCAGACTGGTCTTTGTTGTGCTAATCTAAGTGCTTGTAGCTTGTAAAAAGGTGAGGCCAGGATTACTGGCCTGTGGATGTAAAGAAACAATGTATGTTTTGCCTCAGTGTTCTTTCTGTAACTCCTTTTGATAACATCACTATATTGCGCCCTTTAGAGGTACTATGATCTATTTAAGGGAGATTTCAGGGCTCTCTGGGGGACACGTGCATCAGAGAACCTGGGAAGATGGGGCTGAGGACAGAAGCTGAGAGAACAAGGGTGCACGTGCCTGAGGATTCCTGAGGCCTCCATGACATACATCTCTTCCATGTAATAAACAGCTGCTAAGACCAACCAGCTTGGCCTCGTTTCCTTCCTTCGCCTGACCATCGCCATCGACCTCCGTGGAGTGGGGAAATGGCCTGACCGCCGGCCCTTTTATTTTTTGTGTGTTTAAACAGATGGCCAGAAAAATAGTTAAGAAGTTAAGGTGCTTCAATGACCTAATGCAGAACCCAGCAGCTTGGAGCAGAAAAGTGAAAGGACTATGCGTTAATCCAGGCAATCATTTCTGCCCAGAGGGGAGAGGGTGTTGCTCCCTTCCGCCCTCCTCCCTCTGGAAAGAAAGATGGCGGCCACATGGGAGCCTTGTGGACAGCAGGTATGAGCCGGGGTAGTGGGGGCGACTAAAACCTCATGGGTCAGGGGGCATTCCGGTCCGTCCTTCACGCCCTACCGAGGTCACCAGTCACCCCCCGCGAGCGGCTCTCCAGCATGGCCATGGCCCCAGAAGCACAAGGACTTAATGCAGAACCCAGCAGCTTGGAGCAGAAAAGTGAATGGACTATGCGTTGATCCAGCCCATCAAGTCTGCCGGAGGGGAAAGGGTGTTGCCCCATTCGCCCTCTCCTCTCTGGAAAGAAAGATGGCGGCCACATGGGAGCCTTGTGGACAGCAGGTATGAGCCGGGAGTGTGGGGGCGACTAAAACCTCATGGGAAGGGGGGCGTTTCGCTCCGCCCTTCACGCCCTACCGAGGTCACCGGTTGCCCCCCGCGAGCGGCTCTCCAGCACGGCCACGACTCCAGAACACAGAAACCAATTTCTTAACTATCTGACTTTCAGTAGAAATACTTCCAGGGTCAATAGGTAAAATAGCAGAAATCCAAAACCAACATTTAATTCTTGAACCCAGCTGTAGAAAGCAAATCACTTCACAATGCTTTTTCAGCATGTCTGATTTGGGGGGGGGGGTAAACTCTAAATAATAGTGGTGAATCTTTTATTGAAACAATGAATCTAATCAAAGCAGATAGAGTGTTAACTAGAATTCATCTGCCTCACAGGGACGGGGAGGGGTGGGGGGTGGGGTTTTATTGGGGTTCTTCATGGTAAAAAATAAGTATTGGTAAAGGGAAATGTGTTTGATATTTGCATGACTGAGACATAAACCTGAAAGCTTTGTAACCTTTCCCACAGTGATTCAATAAATAAATTAAAAAAAAAAAAAGAAGTTAAGGTGCTTGCCTTACAAATAGCCAACCCTGTTTGCAATCATAGGTACTGCATATGTTCCTCTCACCATTGCCAGGAATGATCCTTGACACAGAGACAGGACCATTGAGTATGATCCCATCACCCACCCCAAAACGTTAGAGGTAAAACGCATGAATTTATATGCATCTGCATATATAATAGAATATTTCTCTACCACGAGAGTAAAGAATTCTGTGCCATTTGCAACAACAAAGACAAATTTGAACCACTTCTAAAAAACAGGATATGTCAAATAGAAAAATTTCTGCACAACACTTGCATGTGTAATCTGGAAAATCCAACTCATAAAAGCTGAAATTAAATACTGTGGTTTCCACAAAATGGAGAGTGAGAGAACAGATGTTGTTTAACAGTATAAACTTGCAAAGTATTGTAAATAAGCTCTAGAGATCTAAATCACAGTATAGTGAGTATGGACAACTAGTGTTATAATTATCAAACCTGCTAAGAGACAAGAACTTAGTTGTTCCAGTCTCTTAAAGATTCATTTTTCAATGTAATAAAAATGCAATTATGGTTACATTGGCAAATATATTAAGGTATATACATGTGTTCAGTCAACACATTTTACATCTTAAATTATCACAGTATTATATGTCAAATACAATTTAATGAAAAACTAAAATAAATTTAAAAGTAGACATATATGTGTAAATATTTGCATATGAGTTCCATAATTGCAGCCTTTATATTAAAACTGGAACATACCTACATATGCCGAGTTAGACATTAAACAAATACACACACTGGGATATGTGGGATCACACATGCGCACCTAGGTGAGTTGGATCAAGTGTGATTTAGGGCCCTAAAATTTAAATGAGTCTTAGTGATAAAGTGATTAGTTGAATTGTATCTGGATGTTAGCAAACCATTCTCGTGATATAAGAAAATTAATACAAAGATACAATTTATCTCTGTCACCTTTCAATTCTACTTAGAGTACGTGTTTGATTCCTTGAAGGACATAACTAGATATTCCAACACCGGCTAATTAAAATCCTTTGTGTTATTCTATATCCTAAATATTTACTGACATCCCACTTAGATTCAGACCCAATGTCAGCTCCTGAAAGTACATTAGTGAAGAAACCAAGATATATCCTTGCTCTCATTAAAGTTAGACGTTCAAGAGTCAAGATAGAATAAACTATAGCACTGTAGCACTGTCCTCCCGTTGTTGGTCGATTTGCTTGAGCAGGTCAGTAACACTGTGAGACTTGTTGTTACTGTGTTTGGCATATTGAATACCTCACGGGTAGCTTGCCAGGCTTTGCTGTACAGGTGACATAACTCTCGGTAGCTTGCTGGGCTTTCTGAGAGGGGCGGAGGAATCAAACTCGGGTTGTTCGGGGCAGCCACGTGCAAGACAAATGCCCTACCCACTGTGCTATCACTCCAGCTCTAGAGTAAACAAATAACAAATTTTCTTTTCTGTGTGAAACACCAGAAAACTGGATACAATGCATTAAGCAGTGGCTCTCAAGACATCTGCATCAGATAATGAAGGACAGGGATCTTTGGGAAGTGAGCAAGGTAGGAGATAAAATTTTCTGTATGGAAAATTTTACCTTCTTTCCTGTAAGTTTCCAAATTATGACACAAGAATGGAATGGGGGCAAGGAGATGGATTCTTGTACAGTCCAGCAGACTCACTGAGGTGAGCATTGAAGATGGGAGTCTGGGGAGATGGAGGTGCCCAAATCCCATAATGCCAAGTACTTGAGAGGAGAGAGCTGCAAAGAGAGAACAGTCTGCTGTGTTCTGCCCTAATGTACCCCGTCACTTGCTCACGTAATGAAATTTCCTAAAGCCAAGGACACACTGAACCTAAAGAATGTGAGAAAATAGTGCCTAGGTCACACGAAGTTGGAAATTTTGACAAAATAGAAAAGTGTATTTCTAATTTTTTGAGAATCGTCCATACTGTTTTCCAGAAGGGCTGAACCAGTGGACATTCCCACCAACAGTGAAGGAGTGTCCCTTTCTCGCCACATCCACGCCAGCATCGGTTGCTTTTGTTCTTTTGAATGTGGGCCAGTCTCTGAGGTGTGAGATGGTATCTCATTGTGGTTTTGATCTGCATCTCCCTGATGATTAATGATGTAGAGCATTTTCTCATGTGCTTTTTTGCCATTCGGATTTCTTCTTTGAGAAAGTTTCTGTTCATTTCATTACCCCATTTTTTGATGGGGTTGGATGTTTTCTTCTTGTGTAGTTTAACCAGTATTTTGTATATCCTGGATATCAGCCCCTTGTCAGATGTGTATTCGGTGAATATCCTTTCCCATTCTGTAGACTGTCTTTGTATTTTGGTCACTGTTTCTTTGGAGGTGCAGAAGCTTCTTAGTTTAAGATAGTCCCATTTATCTATCTCTGTTTTCACTTGCTTGGCCAGTTCAGCCCTTCTGGAAAACAGTATGGACGATTCTCAAAAAATTAGAAATTGAGCTCCCATTTGACCCAGCAATACCACTCCTGGGAATATATCCCAGAGAGGCAAAAATGTATAGTCGAAGTGACATCTGCACTTGTTTGTTCATTGCAGCACTCTTTACAATAGCCAGAAACTGGAAGAAACCTGAGTGCCCAAGAACAGATGACTGGTTAAAGAAACTTTGGTACATCTACACAATGGAGTACTATGTAGCTCTTAGAAAAGATGAAGTCATGAAATTTACATACAAGTGGTACAACATGGAAAGTATCATGCTAAGCGAAATGAGTCAGAAAGAGAGGGATAGACATAGAAAGATTGCATTCATCTGGGGGATATAAAGTAACAAAATAGGAGATTAATACCCAAGAATAGCTGAGATCAGCACCAGGAGGATTACTCCGTAGCTTAGTGGACAATTGGGCATTCTAGAGGAAAGGGCAGCTCAGATAGAGAAGGGAACACCAAATAAAGGGTGTTTGGTGGTCCCTCCCAGGAGGGAGGGGAGATGCATGTCGAAAGTGGACTATGGACTGAACATGTTTGCCACTCAATGCCTCTTTTGCAGACCACAACACCCAAAAGGAGAGAGCGAACACAGGGGATTGCCCTGCCACAGAGGCAGGGGGGGATGGGGGGATGGGGGTGGGGGGGACGTTATCCATGGTGGTGGAAAATGGGCACTGGTGGAGGGATAGGTATCTGATCATTGTATAATTGAAACCTAAGCACAAAAATTGTAAATCTACAACTGTACCTCATGGTGTTTCACTAATAAAAAAAATAAATAAATAAATAAATAAAAAAAAAAGAAAAGTGTATGCTTCATGGGGAATTAGTTCAAAGTACATTTTTCTTTCTCCACTGTTGAGGTCTTGTTCAACAGTGAGAGAAATTAGCCTTAAACAAAATGCTCCTATAGATTTGCCTAATAAAATTTAAAAGTTAGTTTCAGAGGGATCAAAGGATTTCATAGTAGCTTCATCTTCTCCTAAGACTAATTCGGGAATATTTTTAGAAACATAAAATATCACCCAAAGTACCCCAAATAGCATCACTCACCATGTCTGGCATAGAATAAAAAAAATATTAAGTAGATAAATTCATACACAGAGGGAGGAATATAAGAAATATAAAGAAAACAAAATAATATCACATGGTTATGAAAGTTAAAGTAGAGGGCTTTTGAGATGACACATGATATGCATGAAGAGTGTTTTATTTGGGTGGTCAAGGGAGTTTCACTGAAAAAAAAAAAACAGAACTTTAACTGAGTGCTGAGTCCCCTGAAGGGACGATCCTTGTGGAGAGGGGAAAAAAAGAGAATTAGGAAAATAGTGCAGAGGTCCTAGGTACAAACAAATAACTATGGCTTGATATTCCCAACTGGCACCGAAAGCAGACTCAAAATCTCTACTGTAGCACTGGAGGACTGTCCTGTTGTTCATCGATTTGCTTGAGCGGGCACCAATAACATCTCCATTGTAAGATTTGTTGTTATTGTTTTTGGCATATCTAATACACCACAGGGAGCTTGCCAGGCTCTGCCGCATGGGCGGGATAATCTTGGTAGCTTTCCAGGCTCTCCGAGAGGGACAAAAGAATTGAACCCGGGTAGGGCTTGTGCAAGGCAAACGCCTTACCACTGTGCTATCACCCCATCCCTCAGAGCTCCAAGCAGAAGATCAGTATTTGAGCAGATACCTTTGTTTTTTCAACTGTCTACCATAGTTTTGCTATTGTTTACATAACTTAAAATGTTGAAGTGATTTCA
Organism: Sorex fumeus; assembly: GCF_029834395.1. NCBI lineage: Eukaryota > Metazoa > Chordata > Mammalia > Eulipotyphla > Soricidae > Sorex > Sorex fumeus. The sequence goes on from NW_026606118.1 coordinate 18,430,527, forward strand.
GTTATTTTCAAGTTTACAGCTTTCTTTCCATATTAGCAAATGAGAATGTGACAATTCCTCCTGAGACATGGCCTCACCCTTTGCAGTAATATGGAAACTAATAAGTGACGCTTAAGAGCAAAATAGAGAAATCAGTGATGCCATTGAGAGCTCAGAGCACGTTACAGCTCCCTTCCTTAAACCTCATTTAGCAGATCCAATTTCCTATGTAATTAGGAACACCTGACTACTATAATCACAGCGCTATCATAAGTGTCTTCTAGAAAATACTTTAAAATCACGTTCCAAAAGATCACTAGAACTCTAAACCATTCTTGCATTATAGAAAGTTATTGGCCACAGATCCACACTACGAGCAGGTTATAACCAGTCCATTTGGGAAGCTTAAACCTTTAAAGTGTGATAGAATATGAAGCTTTGAATGTTGGCTCCAGTGGAGTTAAAAGTTATCTATGAGGTTATGCCTCATCATTTGGTAAAACTTCCTTTCCCATTTATTTCTCGGTGGTTTCTCATTGCAAAGCAGTTCTGGGTCTGAGGAAGGCATGCTTAGAGACAATGGACTAGAATTCAGAACTATGCACTTTTCTCGTAGGAAAAATAAGTATTCTTTGGTAAGGAATAGTAACGAAGAATATATGGAAGAAGGGTGGGCATATATCATCAATAATAATTAGTGAGAGTTTAGAAAATGAAAGTATATGCTGTAAGTTATGAGAATACTGGGTTATTCTCTGTAATTACTGGGCAATTTCTTGGTTGACCGGTCATTTGGATGACTGAAATAGAACTCCCAAATAAGGATCTCCAGGAACAAACAGTTCTTTAGGATATGTAACTTTGTTTTCTTAGTAAATATTTGTGGACAGAAAAAAAAATAACACAAGGAGGAAAGGTTAAATAGGACTTCCACAGAAACAGGGTAACTGATTGCTCACATGGAGTTCTTCCTAACTAACTCTCCCTATTATCCTTCCATGGCAACCTGGCTTCTGGATCTCTTAGAATTTTTTCAAACAGATACTTTTTTCTTCCTTGAACAGAGCCCCATCACACTCAAAAGCAAAGCAAACTGGGGTTATTCAAAAGTGATTCCAGGTGTGCTTCCCCTCTAAACCTCAATAGGGCAAAAAAGATTGAATTCTGAGAGTAATTTCATCAACAAATTCTCCATAGAGACTCAAGGCAAATTATCCTAATCTTTAATTTCTATATTACCCACTTGACAAAGAGATGTTCTTAACAATTTTCTTTCAAAAGCTAGTAGGTCAAACATTAGGTTTTAAGATCTGGGAATAATTTTCTGTGGTTACAAGCTCATATTCTTTGTAGTTTTTTCAGTGGAAATTGTCAGTCATTCATGTTGACAGAACACAGGCAAACATCTTTTGGTATCTGTGTGTCCAGTGAATGTCTTGTTAGATGAGCGATTCCTTCACAGGTATTTTCAAGAAATCTCATTCCTACTTTGGAAAAACTGGCAGGCTATCAAATGTAACCTGCCCACACTGCAGAGTCTGGCAAACTCCCCGTGGTGTACCCAATATGCCAAATACCAGTAACAATGATGGGTCTCATTCTCCTAACCCTGAAAGAGCCTCGAATATGGCACTTTTTTAAAAAATCTCAGGGCTAGGACGAAGGAGACGTTACTGGGGCCTGCTCGAGGGAATCGACGAACAACAGGATGGTCGTGATCGTGATCATGATCGTAAACATTTCCCAGCCATGACTTAACATTCTTATTTCTACAAACTCTATTAATGATGACTTTGCGATTCTCCAAGGAAACAAGTTCCCATTGCTTCTCCTCCTCACATCCTCTGAGTTCACACCAATGAACTCACTAACAGATACTCATAATTACAACAGTCTGTTCCAGGCAATCTAGACTTTTAAAAAATTAATCTAGTTTCTGTCATTGCCCAGTTCAGAGGACTTTCTACATTTCTCTGTGTTTTTTTTACATCAGCA